>NW_028277488.1:600000-822500 GCF_059751315.1 Micrasema longulum | reverse complement strand
TTCGAGACGTATCTTTTCTTCATCAAGACACCAATTTCACAAACTTATAAAACTCACTATACACCTTCACTATAGTTGTTGGTTTCACCAGCAAAACATTTAACCAACATGCAATGCATTTAATTAGGCAACCATTACATGCACTGATGAGGTCATGAAAATAGTTTATGTTCTGGGAGAAGTAGTTGATAAAAGAGGTAGCGGACGAAGGGAGAGTCGTGAGTTTAATAGGTATAGGGGGACCATTACAATGGAATTTCGTACAATGGGATATATTGAAAAGCTTAAATATTTCCGTATTGTTTTGTGTTACTAAATTGAACATAACAAACCCGAGTGATTGCGAGACATCCCGAATGGAGGACGTATTTCCAAGTGATACTTAAGCATCCCGAATTGATAACGCATAGGTTATTTAAGAATGCAAACAGCATGGCTAGTTAATAACTGTTACTTATACTAAAAAATGTCTTACTAAGATATACCTACTTACAAAAGGCTTTCTACTAAATCTGATCTGGTTTCATTGTTTCAGATGCAAGTCCAGAGCTGCTGTACTGGTTCTCCGAGCAGACTCTTCAGCCAGGTCCCACCGTCTCCCTGAAGTGCGTAGCTGCAGGAAGTCCTCCTCCGAGCTTCAGCTGGTCTTTGGATGGCTTCCCACTGCCAGATAGTTCGAGGTACAACTTCTTTCTTGACAACATAATATAAATTATTAAAATATGTACAAGTATAATATTTGTGTACCACAACAAACCATGAAACCCAATTATAGTGGTGAATTACATCACAGAGCATTCAGCTACTGAGTTTGCGAGAAATACACATTTATTTATTGGGTTCTCACCGGTAATCGAACCCGAAACCTCCCGTGTCAAGCCTCTTATTATCCATGGCTTTATCCTACTGAGTTCCTCCAAGGTATGCTTAGTAACAGCAGTTTGAAGACCAAATGGAATGTATATTTGACTACGCATTTCTTTCGATTGTTGCGCGGTATTATTGAGGGTATTGACTTTTATGTTCCGGATAAATTACCTTAAACAGCGTCAGCATAGAATGTTTCACATTCCAATATACAGGACTAACCTGCCAATGGTTATACTTTTTGGAAGGGCTATCTCTATGTTGAACAATATTACTTTGGACATTGACATTTTTCATGTCTCCGAGGGAGTTTTCGTTACAAGATTCTCTTACTTTTTTAACATATTATTCTTTGGGTATTATGTATACTTATTTGTTTTTTTTTATATTTAACCAACTTTACCTTATTATTTTAATCATTTATACACAAATAGATGTATATATTAACACTTTGTATCCCGGAGCCGTGTAAACACGTGATTATATAACCATACGTTGTGTCCCGGTCCCTTGTTTTCACGTGGTTTACTAGGTGTCTAAAAAAGTGCATTAATTTGACTCCAGTGACTTTTATTAGTACTTTTTCGCTGTTGGTAAACCATGTGAATACACGGGACCGGGACACAACGCATGGTTATTATAATCACGTGTTTACACGGCTCCGGGATGCAAAGCACAAAAAAATGAGTGAGGCCCAGTATATGTGCGAACATTGCAATGCGCAATGTGGCTCTTCATAAAGGCCAATGTTGGCAAAACTATCATACGAAAATGACTTATTTAATTGTTTCAAATAAATATGAGAAGTTTAAATTGATTTAACCAGTGAAAAGGCTGTGAAAAAAAATAATTTAACCCAGTATTTTTATAATTATGACACTTTTAAGAAACCCTTCACAAAGCATGAAATTTCACAAAAATGGGCCAGGCACAGGGTAAATTTTATAGGTATTCGGCCGGTACTCAAAGTGTTAAGATAAGTGTCAGATTTAAAATTTACCCTAAAAATGCATTATGTAACTTAGTAGACATTATAATAATAAATATGTACATCTCCCTTCCCCTCCTTATCCTCTCTTCAAGCATTCTTGTCCTGATCCCGCCCAATTTACAGTAACTTAATGTTCTTAAAATAAATATTTAAAAAATATTTGATTATTGAAAAATATTTACGAGTACACGAATATAACATTTTTATATGTATAAATTATATGTATTTATTTGATATGTAATATATTTTCTTTACTAACTTTGTATATTATGTGGAAATCTGTTATTAGTTCTGAGTTTATACACTATATCTGTTTGTTTACTATAAATATGTATGTAGAACTGTTGATTTCCCAAATAAAATAAAATAAATAAATAAATAAATATTTCATTTTGCCATGTATATGTATATGAATAAATAAAATTGAAAATTATTAGCTATTAGACCGCGGTGCGCGCCCACCATAAAACGATTGAGTGGTCAAATTAAATTTAATCAACAATGTTGTAGAGGTATTTTATTATATAAGCAATCTAAGAGTTTCTACTTAAGTTTTGAGATATGGCAAAACTAGTGTGAATATATCAAATCTGACATTGTCATCGTAAAAATTGCCATTTTTATTGGTAAACGTACTCAAAACGTTTTGTCAAACGAGTGATATTTGTGAAGTAAATTGTGAACATTTTCGTGCGATGATTTTCTATGACTTTTGACGTGGATTTAACCAACAACAGTGTGCCGATCAACGCGCTGCGACTTTTGATGATGAAGAATCATCTTGAGCCACCATGTTTCGCTGGTTTTTCTGAATTCAATCGTGGTTGCTCTTCGTTACAGGACAAATTTCGTGAAGCTCAAAGCCAACGAATTTGGCTAATTTTATTTTTTTCTAAAATAGATGAACAAAATTAAAAGACTCAAAAATGTTATATAAAAATTATGATACGAAGTTCTACAAAATTAAAATCTAACTAAATAAGCGCCTTCTTTTAGGCAGTTGAAAGTTACTTTTAACTGATTTAAATAAGTTTTTATTTCAGTTTCGGCCGAAACTAGAACAAAAGCCGAAATTCACTTTCGTATTCGGTTGAAAATCTTATTTCATTCGGTCACTAGATTAGATCCCTGAGTCGACAAAACTTCCACTTATGCACGTATGTGCTTTTCCAGGTTTCTCGTGGGCCAATACGTCACAAGCCACGATGACGTCATCTCCCACGTGAACATCTCGCACGCCTCGGAGCAGGACGGCGGCGAGTACACGTGCACGGCGCAGAACGCGGCCGGCAAGGCCAGCCACGGAGCCAGGGTCAACGTCTACGGGCCGCCTTTCATCAGGGAAATGCCCAGGATGACGGCAGTGGCAGGCTCGGACCTGGTCATCAAGTGTCCGGCTGCGGGCTACCCGCTGGACGTCATCACGTGGGAACGAGGTAAGAATACCTGACGATAGCACCGCACCACCTTTTGCTGCTATTGTTTTATTATCGGTAGTAGAAACTGTTTTTTATTTTTTATTTTAATAGGTAATTTAACAAACTACTTAGAAATATACAATTTGTGGATATTCGTCCATACTATTCCACGTGCATAATACAATTTATCTTGAATTACACAGAAAATAATATATATAGTTATGAATACAACGGTCATGAATATAACAGTTTTCAACAGTTCTCGCTGCTTCCCAACAGATGGCGTTATACCTTTTAACATCGGCCAATACTGAAGCCAACTTCATCGTGAAGCTCTCGATTAGGTTTAAAATGAAATTATGTGTTATTCCACCGAAGTATAAACAAATATAATACCCGCTTTAATCCCAATACATTTTTTCGCATATTGCTATCCTACTCTTACAACATACTCGTATTTACGTATTAACGACTCTTTCAACAAGTGCAGTAGGTTTGCATACTCTCGCATTCCAACGCGATGTCCTTCTGACATCCCTTCAGCCACCCACGCTTACCCCTTGCCCCGCGAGAACCCTAAATTTGTCATCTCCTCCTTGAATTCGGCCTTTATATATACGGCCAAAATCGAATCACAAAATCACTTATTTTCAAAATCTTTGATTAAAGAGGAATTTCAGCCCTACGGGAAATTAAATACAAAAAAAAAATCCTACTCACGGTAAAAATAAGAGCAAAGCTTCTCAAAAATGAAAGAAAAAAACATTTTAATAAATACGTCATATGATCGAATCCAACGAATGGGTGGCACTGAAACTTTACTCTGCTTTAAATGCATAATTAAAATTAAAGTGTTTCTATTTCGTATTTTATTTTTTTTTTTTTTTTAATTTTTTGTACATAATGTTAATTGTACATTGGCGAGCTTATTGTCAAATGGCAATTTCTTCCAACCAACCAATAAAATAAAAGTTTTATTTTTATAATTCAAGTTAAAAACATATTCAATAGAAAATAAAGATAAAAAAATAGCTTAAGATATTTTAAAATAGGAATAAACGTATATGTGTATAAATTACCGTTAAACAATACCATTACTCAATGGAAAAAAAGAAAAAAGAGGAAAGAGGAAGGGAGGAGAGATTAAGGAAGAGAAAGGAGATGTTTCTTCAGACGTGATTTTAACAGAGATACTGTTGTAACATTGATGGTGAATAGGAGATGATTCCACAGCCGAGCGGCATTTTAAATAGTCTTCTGTAATAAACAACCACATAAAAATTATTTTTTTTCGTTTTTAATCGTTTGACATAGGTAAATAGTCTATTAACAAATAAAAAAGAACTACTGAACTTTCTCGTTAGACCTTTTTTCAATTTTGTAGATATATCTCAAAGTATCATCGATAATTCATTGGGATTCAACGGTGGTATTTATGCTAGCTCTTCAATGTAACGCGCCCACAATGTTAGGGGTTAGATTAATCCAAAATAAATTACCATTAAGCCCAACCAACCCCCTGGGGATGTAAGATGTACTACAGTCTCTACAGTTTCCGTGAAACCAAATATCCCGGCTAATTGAAATGAAGCACTTAGAATCCAATTCCTACTCTCTATTGAACTGGAATCCGTTTGTATCGTAAAATTAATGTTATTTTTGGTAACAGCGAAAGATTATTAGTTGTATTAAGAGCTTTCTGATTTGAAACTTTTTGATTAATGAAATAAACCACCCACCAGATTCCGCAAAATGATCAAAAACGTATTATTTTAGACATCAGTTTAACGGTGTTTCACTAAATCTAGACCGTCACAAAATATTTTTAAGTCAAAGATAATATTTAATCGGATAATTGTATGAATGTATCTGAAAAAATATATTTAAAAAAACGTTAAGAATAAAAAAAAGGCCAAAAATTCAATAAAAATAATAGAGGCGAAACTGTGTTTGTTTGTTTGTGTGTCCTTTATGTCTCAACGGAGCCACTGATTGACCTGGACAGAATGGGGAATATAACACAATGCATAAAGTGGCCAATTAAACCAGCCGATGACAGGTCATAAGCCATGTAGACGCCTAGACTTCAATATTACGTTCTCTAAAATGTTTTTCATCTCTGTTGTAATATGTTAATGTTTACAGCCCCCCGAGGAGTTGAATCCTGAACTTTAAACACTGGGTAACCTTCACCATTCGGCCTATATTTAAGCATCCATATTTCCTCAACTTTTCTATCTGTTGACTTTTGCAAAATATTGTTTTCAGGCGTTGCCTTGTAGGTGAATTGGTTTAGCCGGATAATTCTCACCCATATGATAAAGGTTTCAGCTCATTTACTTAGCAAAAGTCAAAATATGGAAGAGTTATTTATTTATTTTGTTCATTATCGATCAAAAGGCATTTACAAAAATCAAAAATAAAATACATGCTAACATACTAAATAATAAACACAGAATATATAAAAAAAAAGATGTGAAATTAGTTAGAAAGGATATAATAAAAAGTTTTACAAAGTAAAAAAATAAAAAATAACACAGGTATGCAAGAAAAAACAGTAAGCATATAAACAAAAAATGCAATAATATAAGCTTATGAAATAAATTCTGTAAAGCAAACACAGTAAATAAAGTGTTACGGTAAGTAAGAAAGACTAATTTAAGTAAGAAAGACTAATAATTTAAGTACATCGGGTTGTGGTCCTATTTTTAAATTTTACAGAAACAAACAGTCAATGATTATATAATAACATAAAAATAACACGCTTTAAAAATAGACCAGCGATGTTTCGAAATAAATATCATACATATTAAATTGTAGTCAACAAAATGGTGTGTTTGTATAAAAGTAAGTGTAGAGGTGTGTTTGTGTGAACTTGGAGTAATTGTTTAGGTCTGTTCAAGCGTGAACATCATTAAATAGTAAGTGGGAGCGTATCGCAACCAGAAAGAATAAGTCTTGATTTATTTTAAATAAATTAAGGGGCACGTTAAATATGTCAACAGATAAAAAAAAAGCATTATAGTTTGAGCAAGTACGATAGAAGAAAGACTGTTGTGCATAGTTAGTGCCACAGACTTGCAGATGGAATAAATACTTATTTCTAGTCACGCAAAAAGGGACATTAAGATTAATTTTGGAGAGTAAGTTAAAATAGTCTACTTTATTATTTAATAATTTATATAAATAGCGTAATTTAAATTTGTGCGTCTATTTTCAAGGGTGAAAAATACATTTTTTTTAGCAAATTGGATGTAAGTGCAAATTATTTTATTGTTTTTTTAATCTAGGTATTTTAAAAATGTTCGTTGTACATTTTCAATCCTTTCAATGTTTGATATGTATTGTGGGCTCCACAAAACTGATGCAAACTCCAAGTAACTGCGTACAAAAACGTTGAATAAAGCCTTCAAAATATTAAGTTTTTTATATATTTTTTTACTGACTTGAAAATGTAAAGCGTGAATCAAAAGTTATTCCTAGATCTAGTTTCGTGTTAACTGAACTCATGTTTTATAAATTTTATTTCAGAAAGTAACAATAAATAATATAATCCACAATACCCGCTTCTAAACTTCCTTGTCTCTGTTGAGATATTTGTTTCGATAAATCTGTAGTTAATCCAGCTTCAACTCGTCGGCAGTTGAAGCTCACTTCTCGCTCCGTAGTCCCAAGCCCGAACTTCGGCAACTCGCGCAGTAGAAACTACCGGCTAATCTCGGGTTATTGTGTGTACCCGGGTAAATATTAGCCACCCCCATTGAGGGTTTACCAACTAACTCGCTGCTAATTCGAAGACTGTAGTCGCGGAGCACACAGGATCTGCAAGGCTGACGCCGGGACCTGTAAGTTGACAAACTTTGTAATTAATTACCGCGACCCTCCTGTCTGCTGAGGGAATCAACAAGTCCGTTCATGTGATTGTACGCTAACCACTATAAATACAGTAACTTACATTTTATTGTGATGTTGATTTTTTATTTATTTATTTATACATATTATAATATTATACACATTTTTTGTGCACTTTACCCAGCTAACAAGGATACATACCCCGTTCCAAGCTAGGCAAAACCAATGCAATACAAATATTAATTTTAACTTTTACTTTTGATTTTAATTTAAACTTTTGATTTCAACTCTTAATTTACTAAAATAGGTGCGAAGGTTTTCACGGTCACTGTTATCAATATTATGTATGGTTTGGGTGATACCGTGTATGTTGGATTTGATCCGACGTTTCGGCTACCATTGCAGGAGCCATCTTCAGGGAAAACTGTTTTCAAATCGCCCAAAATGGTATCACCCAAAAAAGATACATAATATTCTTAATTTACTTATTCATATGTACATCTACTACCTGCATCTAATGAATTATTTTTGGTTGTGAATTTTTACAAAGAATTATAAATGTTTATGGAAGCAGAGAAAGAGGGAGGAAAGTAGAATTGGAGCTAAACAATGTCTTCTCCCTTTAATGTACTTTTTATTTAATATTTATATTTTTACTTTTTTGGAATTCAATTATTTTTCCCCTCTCCTCCTGCATTCATAATAAATTAGTGTGAAATCTGTAATTGGTCTTACTTTTTAAAATTGTTCTTTTGTACCTTGTATGATTATACCATAAAGACTGCATGATTTCCTCAATAATAAATAAATAAATACATACACACATATATACACATTCCCATGCACATACACATACATACATACATTAAATATACAAAATCTAATTACTATAATATGCAAAACTTCGTGATTGCTTTTTGTACTTTTTCATATTTTTTTGTTTTTTAATTTTATTTTCAACATCAAGTAAGGATCTCCAATCCGCGGCATGCATCAACCTCTTTGACTCCCTACGACCAATGTCACAAATGAGCGAGGTCATCACTTTCCTCAACTTGACAACACTCGCACTTTTCCTCAATTCTGGAAAAAAATTATGCACCTTCTTGCTAACATTATACACAACTACGAGTACATACGTGGGTACTAACTATGCACGACACTCTCCGATTCCGCGTTTACATTCCTTAGCCAACAAATTTACTTGTGAAATAGACATTTTTAATACGACAATTATCAATTTTAAAACGTTCTTAAATGCACTGTTTGAAACAAATTATTAATGTCGTAATAAAACTTTCTTTTTCATACAATTCTTTCTCTGTTTTTGATGTGTATTATTATTATCTTATCTCTTTCTGATATTAATTTATCAAATATTTTTGTTTACCGTATATTATATTATTTTCACATATATACTCACTGTTAACTAATTTTCATTATTTGTTTTTAACAATAATTTGTTGATACCATTTTTTTTATACTTATAAGTATATGAAAATGTATTTATTTTTTTGTTTGAATTCTTTACAAGTTATTTACAATTTGCTTTTTAATTCAATTACTTTTATTATATCCATATACATTTTTTTTTCTTTTTTACTATGTAAAGTTTCACTTTTTATTTTGCATGGCAGTATGCTTCTTATTGTTTCTAAATGTATACAAAAAAGCATAGTTTGTCTTTTAAATTTTTATGCACTATGTTTGTACTTAACTGTATATTTTTTGTAAATGCCCCTTGGGCGTATTGTAAAATTAAATAAATAAAATAAAAATAAATAAATTATAGTGTTGCCTCGATGCCAGAACAGTGTTGACCCCTTCACTTAGTATCAAATCCCTGTTGGAATATCTTGTATTATGGTTGTGGTTGACGCTTGGGTATTTATCTCTGTAAATATGTGTAACCACTACCGTTCTCAATATATACTGTTGAATAATATTTAGTACTCTGAATTATTTGAACAGCAAGTCACTTGGAGAAGGAAATATATATTTTTTTAATTACTCGGATTTAAGATTTCTGTGCAATTGTTACCGGTTCAAGGGTGGTTTTTGTGCAAGCTCCCCAACCAATTAGACCATAAGTCAGAATTTACCAGTGCATGATATAGGTGTTTTAAGTTCGGGACTTTTAATAAATTTCTGAGTGGGATGAAAAAATGTATTAAGCGCTTTATTTTTGCAGTTACAGTTTCAATTTGTTTATCCCACTTTAAATACTGGTCTATAGTCATTCCCAGATATTTTATACTCTGAACACTACTCAGTTTATTTGTTCATTTTTTTGGCGTTTTCACGCGTTTATTTATTTATTTGACACTTTATATACATATACAATAAATATACATATAAGGGCGGGCATATTGCCTTAAGGCCATTTCTTCCTACCTACCTAAACCGTGCAGTTTGAGAAAATTATAAATACATGGACATATTGAATCTTACAATTTTAGGCGTTGTCTAGTATGTAGGTGAAATAATTAAATTAGATGAATCTCACCCGCATAAATAATAGTTTCAGCTCTTTGATTTCGCAAACATCAACAGATAAAAGAATTGAAGGGATAAAGATGTTCAAATATGGGCAGAATAGTGAGTGTTACACAGTGTGTAAAGTGGCCACTTAAACCAGCTAATGAAAGGTCATAAGCTCTGCAGATCCCTAGACTTCTATATTACCTTATCTTAAATGTTCTTTATCTCTAATGTAATATGTTAACTATATTTTATTTTTTTATAAAATTTATATTCAAAGCAGTAACTTTGTAGTTATTCATTGTAATAAATTAAATTAACACATGTACACATGTTTTAAACATAAAAAATCTCCATCTTAAACCCGGCTGAGCCATGCTAGATGAAGCCTGTGCTTACCAGAGGACGCTCCGTATTCGTTTTCTAATTCACTAGTTTTATAAAAATTTCCCGAGTTTATATTTTATAAGTAAAATAAACAAAAATCGGTGGGTACATGCCATGTACGTGATATTACAAGATTCAATGATTTGGCGAGTCTTTGTGTGAAAGTTTTTTTTAATATAACTACTAACTGCATGTTTACGGTTTACCAATTGGTTTTCAACACATATTTAAATCAATTACATACTAACACGTTTGATACTAATTCAAACTACTGCTACTAATTTATTGTTTATTTTTAAAAAAAAATACTAATAAAATAACATATTTTTCTTACACCTGCTCTGAAATATCAGTATAAAAATGTGCGTTATATTTGCCAAATCCTCAGCATACCAAATGATATAGGAAAATTAATGAATATACAAAAAATGTCGTCAAAGACACTGAGAACCGAAAAATTACAAATAAAACTAGAGCATCCTATTATAAGCCCCTTTGACCAAATTTTCTAATTGACTATGTTAGCAAATGATTGTGTATTTTTATAAAAATAAATCAATTGAGGGTACTACTTGCAAACCCGGCAAAATTTAAAATCTAAAAAAAGTGAAATATTAATTGAAACTTATTCAGAACACAATTTTTTACATTTATCATAACGTTGCCAGTTAAAACACGGCTTTATTTGTAATAACTTAACTTTTAAATTGTCGGGTTTGTTGCAAACATGGCAACCTCTACTTGAGTATTGTAAAGTTTGAATGTATGATTTAAATTTATTATTTCACTACTGTTTCTTGTCATTATCATGCTTATGTCACCACTGCTTACGTGTAAAATATATGATAATTATAATAAAAAAATGAAATTCAAAAATAGTTGAAGTTAAGTATTGTATCAGTTTATTGCGATTTTCTCAAAATAAAGATAGATAGATTTTGCTGGGTTCGCAAATAGTACCCTCAATTAATCAGTTGTCTTTTTTTAGGGATGTGTAGGTTGGGTTCCGACACTATACGACCAATAACAAAATGACACTAAATGTACCTTCTGCCAACTGCGACACAGTAAAAACTACTAGTACATGAACATTTCATTTTTTCTACTAAACGCATAGTTTGCTCTGAAGATGGCTCCTGCAACGGTAGCCTAAACGTCGAAACGAATCCAACTAACATTGTGTTTAGTGTAAAACAAAATTTATCAATGTTATACCTGGCCGATTACCTAAGTTTCCCATCCTTCATTTAACTCATTCTTATGGTACCTACCTTTCATCAAGATAGAAGATTAAAACACTTAGATTTGGAACATTATAAACAAAATTTTGACATTACATCACATTGCATAAGAGTTCTTGTAATCGTCACGCGTCGTTGTGAAAGTTATTGTAATAAATCGTTTAATATCACAATTCACAGTGAACTTTCATCATCCAGCGCCCAAAATAGAAGAACATTCTCATAGCATCAAAGGTAGGTCTCCATTATCGTGCTCCTTTCCTTGATTCAAATATTTTCAACCTTTACAAAACTGAATGATTCATTTTATCGCGACAGTCCGCTTTTCGTCAACACACGGGTTCCCTAAAAAAAGACGATCCTTATTAACTTGCTGTTTGTTTCAAGTTTCAATATCTTCATGGTACATTTTGGGAATAGTAAATATTCATTACATTATAAAATAATAACCCAAATAGTGTTTTACTTCTGACACTTAAAAATATAACAATATGATTGAATCTAAAATAGTTCATCTTTCACTAAACATCCCGCGAACGAGTTATCAAAAAAGTTGAGTTAAATACCTTTGTATTCCCAGCTTCAAAAACCATCAGAAGATTGATAATCATGGACTACGTGCTTGAAAAAAATAAGTTATATTTTGTTTTACCACACTCGCTCATATAGTTGGACCAAGTGTACATCGCCAATCCCCTCCAGAAGACGAGACTTAGATGTCAATCCAGCACCCACGTCTTCCTGAATCCTTAAATACTCGTCATATAGTACATAGCTTGAAATGTTCATGCTTGAGAAGAATATTAGGTATACTTATGAAATGGTTGATTTCATAACTAAGTTTGTTGGATATGATTTGAGCAATTAGCCGATGCTTCAAGACAGCCTTTATCCATGCCGCTTCTTCAGTTCAGTTTTATTCGATGAATCGATGTATATGTGCATTCTTTGAAAGTCAATTCAACTCTACAGTTCCAATCCACTGCAACTCACTTTGTGGGGTATCCATCATAAAGCCTCTTATAATTTCGCAGATATGAATACATATCATATTCTAGTGCCATCGAACATACCCATAAGACCAGATGTTCCAATGTATGAAGGTGCTGGATGTCAATCAATTTTACCAAAAGGAAGCATAGACACACTTCTGACCTAACAATAAGGAGAGGTCTCAGCAAAACATTCATACCTATTTATCCCAGAATATTAATTATGTAATTTCCAAAACCCGCACGACTTTTATTTGACTTTTTGTTGCACAGATAGTATAAACTCTTAAGGACAAAATCAATTTTCAAGAGAGAGAAGTTGAGGACTAGATTTTTCTTGGAGGGCACGATTTTAGTTGGAAACTCCTTGAAGAGTTTTTAATTATTTGAGTTGGTTTCACGTACAATGAATCAAACCTTTCTTCAGTTCAATTGAATTAAATTATTTCGTATAAGTTGATAATTGTGAAATGCGCATTTTTTTAATCATTATCATGGATAACGTTTATTGCGCCATTTTCGTAAAATAATACCTCAAGGGCGCTTTACATGATGATTCTATAGATTAATAAATTTAATTGAAGCTTTTAAATTTGAAATGTAATTAAAACAATTTATTTTGTTATCACATGCTACGGATTTATTCAAATGATTTAAAGAACAAGTGGGTTTAAGTTTTTTTCGAAACATCACTTCACTTTCACAGCCTCGTACCTCTGCTGGGAGAGCATTTCATGCCATAGGGCCTGCGACCGCAAATGCGCGTTCACTAAATTTAGCACTATTTTTACCTTAATTAAATAAACGAGTACTTATACTACCAAACAATCGCTAATGAGAAATTAGTTAACCTCGCGTTTAGCGTACAATTTAAAAAAATATAATGTTCATACTCACGGTATATAAAAATTTATGCATTAGCAAATTTGGTGGCATACGGCTTTACTAAGTAGGAGTTGATTACCATAAACAGGTAATGATATTTTCAAATAGCTACATTTTAGTTCATGCGTGCATCAAATTAAAAACATGGTAAAAATTATTCTTCAAACGATCTCAATAAACTCGGTTAAATACTAACTTATATATATTAACGTAGAAATACGTGGGCTACAAACGAGTTAATTAAAGCACATATTTCTACAATAAACATGAATTAAAACCACATCAAAATACTCGTACTTATTCCAAATTTGCAATTAAATTTTATTGTAATGAATTCACTCTTGCATACTAGTGGCTCTAGGGAAAAGTTTCTCCACACAAATCATATTTAATGTTATAATTAGGAATGCATTCTAACGTGCAGTTAAAAAACAGACACATATTAAACAGACGAAAATATATTATCTTTAAACACGGAAAGGACAAAAATCATCTCATTTTTTATTAACAAAACAAATTTAGATTCATTAGTAAAAATAATTATTCACCAAAGCTATTGCAACAAAACTAACTGCGATTTTACATGTTCAGTACTTGATACAACAGATAAAATTAAATATCTCGGTGTATGCATAGACTAAAACTTAAAATGGAAAGACCATATTAGTGAACTAGTTAAACGAATTAGAAAATGTATCTACATATTTATTAGACTAAGGAATATTTTAAAAATCAAAAATTTGAAAATGGCTTATTACTCAATTGTACAATCATTGTTACAATACGGTATTGTAGGGTGGGGTGGTTCATACGCCAATATATTAAACGCTCTTAAAATAGTACAAAGATTAATTATTAAATTAATTCTAAAGAAACCCTCAACATTCAATACGGAAAGTCTATTTACAATATTTAAGGTTCATACAGTAGACACTCTTTATAAAATAAATTATATTATACAAATTTATAAAAAATAAAAGAATTTGAAAAGAATAAGTCACTCAGATACCAACATAATATTAAAATTCCTAAATTCCACACAAGTCATGGTCAAAAAAGCTTTGTCTTCAAAGGTGTAAAAAATTATAATAATATTCCCAATGAACTAAAAACTATTAAAAATAATATATCAATAAATAAATTTAAAGTAAATCTAAAAAAAATTTGGAACACGTGTAAAAACTACATTCAATTTTAATAAGTATGAATGTATTATTGTTTTAAGTTTTTTCTTTATATATCCTATGTTTTTTTTTTTTCTCATGTACTCGTATTTAAAATTATATAAACTCTTATAATAAACAATAAACAACTACAACAGTGTAAGTCACTCTCCAAGCACAAGAGTTGGTCTCTTTTTTGGAGAGTCAAAGTGATAACATTTACTAGATGTGTAAAAGTAGATATGTTTAGATTTTTTTTTAAAACATGTACCTTTTATGAAATTTATTAATAAAAAATAAAAAATCTCCCAAAAATACTAAAAACATTAATTCTATAACTGTTATCTAATTGTCAATCATTTCGTTTGGTGCATTTCTTTTCTACCATCCTGGTTCAGTTTAAATGATTTACAATTTTACCCCTTTTACAATTTCCAATCGAAATTTTCGAAAATTCCAGTACACTTAGGATCTTGTACAACTGTCGGTCCGGAGTAGGCTTGAGAGTGCTTCGGTGATATGGAATCCACACGAGGCAATATAATATGAAGAGGGTTCGGGAAAGCATTCTGAGGTATCTCTACACGAGGGAGTATGGTAGTTATCCGTGACTCTCTCCCACTGCATTCATACCGACCCATTTTTGACCCAGGGTTTCTCACCGCCCCATTTTTTTAGGCTGATCAGAGGTTGTATCGAGAATTTGGCCATTTTGCACTGTATCAATTAGTATGTTCCATGTGTATGTCTCCAACAGCGTCCGAGCAAGCTGTTTCACCTTTCAGCTTCCAGAACTAACTTGTCTCTGGTTATGCCGATAGGAAGAGCAGTCAGGCAGCTTAAGGTGATCACTTTGGAGATCAACAACTTTCACACCAGTGGAACTTTGTTTCAGAGCTTGAATTAATTCAGTTATCGCTTAAGGGCTCTTGGCCTGATATGATGTCACAAATGAACGTCTTAAATATTTTGTTTTTTTGTAAAATGAATTCAAATTTGAATAACACTTTTTCTTACTTCTGTTCGAGTGATAACACTGAGAAAAATATTTCGAAAGGAAAACTATTCCACTGAGTATATTGACAAAGTGCGTAACTTGATACATTGTTTTATTGTTTGTATTATAATCCGTTTTTGAAAATAAATAATGAGAATATAAAATTACCATAATCCTATATTTTAAAAGATGGTTTGTTAATTACTTTAAAAAGTAGATAATTTGCAATGGATTTTCTTATCTTCTGGGTGTTAAAACCTCCATTGTCACTATTAAGATTTCTCAAATTAGTTCCATTATTAGGGAGCTTTAAAATATATGTTTATTAGCTCAGATAACTAGGGTAAATTATATACTCTCGGGTGCCCAAGTTTCGCTAACCCCAAAATCTTATAGCGGATCTGAGCACGGGACTTTTATTTTAATCCGAGCAAATTTAGTTGGGACCAACTCTGGAGAATAAAGTAATGAATATTTATGACCAAGTTCCATTCCATTTTAGCTAATTCTACAATATAATCACACTCTAGAAGTATTCAAATGAGCAGATTCTAAGCCAGTAGTTACCTATTTTTATTTCAAAGGCGGGTTCAGATTATTGGTACGAATGAGGAAGTTCGGTGGTTTATTTTATTTTTTTTTTTGTTGAAAGACTATTGAACTAGGCCAAAAAAAATTTCATTTTTATGTATCGTATTATCAGCGCTATGATTTTTAAAGTTTTGTATTTCTGAAATAACTGCGTGTATGACGTCTCAAGTTCTCTTCAGTTTTGCCGATCGGTCCGTTGACGATAAGTAAGCCGAAAATCTTCCACAACTCTCTCATAATTGGTTGATTCAAATGAACTTGTGACGTTGTTCAAAGTAATTCGTTTTTATAAAAATATATTTTTTATATTTTTTCGTACATTTTCGTAAAATTTAATGCTCTAATTTTTACCGCGCCTAAGAAAACAGTTTTGTATCCAATTTCCCGTACGGCTGAAGATCCTATCGAGTTCTAGTGCCAAATCTAATGCATGGGAGCGAAGTATGGAATTGGAAAAATAATTATGAAAGTAGGTTAAATCCTGTCGAAATGCGATCCTTCAGGTCAATGTGTGGTAAAACGGTCGAGATTCGTGAACTGTGTAAGGTTGAGACATACATTATCGACAGAATCAAGAAAGGAGTGCTGCGTTGGTTTGGACATGTAGAGCGAATAGACAGCGAAAGAACTGCTAAAAGGATCTACGATGCATATATTGATGGATGCAGAAAACTAGGAAGACCGAAAAAGACATGGCACAACCAAGTCCATCAAATACTTGAATATGGACATTGGCTTAAAAGCCTCATCGCGCTAAAATCAAAATTGGGAAAAAATCACTACTGAAAAGAAAAATGCCTGATTGTGCAGTAAAAGCGTGCAAAAACTGTCCGGATAAAAAGAAAAAGACTTTTCATTGATAAGTAGGTACCAAGATACTTGAGTATGTTTGAATTCCGAAACTAAAAATTATAAATATTCAAATAATGCATTAAAGTAGGTACTTGGGTACTAGTGTACTTGTTTATGGTTGAATTCCAAAACATCAATAATTGTTTTGAAATGTAAAATTCTTTTTGCAACTGTCAAACTCTGGTCTACTTACAAACAGTGTTGCATTTTGTATAAGTATCTGTTTTTTTTTTATGTATCAAAAGTCAGATAAAATTATTAAGGCATTACTAAAAATCCATTAATAATTGGTATTTAGGAATAAAAAAAATATAAGGAAAGTAATCAATTCAGTATCCATTAAGTATAATTGTTGTTAGTAAACGTTAAAATTCAAACTCTTTTAATAAACAAAAAAACGACATCCTCCAAATTTTTCAAAATTTGCATTTCAGTCAAATGCAACCTTGGAAAATAGATGAAAACATATATACGCTTGTAACTTTTTTTTTACTTCACATATTAAAGATATTATTGTTTGTACACCTCGAGAATGTAAATTTTTTTTTTTTGCAAAAAACCGCACGTAAATCTGTTAAGCCATTTTCGAATTTTTGCCAGACACAACACGACGATTATTTTTTATATAATAGATAGATAGATAGACCCAAAGAATTAAGAATAGTCCAGAAGGAGCGTAGAATCATATTTGAATACATCCGACTGTGTTCAATAATTCCCCCACTATGCCTGACTTTCGACGCGTGCATTCGTGATGCCGCCGCGTATTGTGGCACGATGGGAAAAATTATAATTATGACACAAATGTAAGATAAAAAAAAAGCAATCTATTAATTTCTCTAAAATTTTATTGTGCACGTGGAAATATTGATAGACACAGCATAGTATATAAGTAAAGGGTCATTTAATAAGAGTAATTGAATTAATGAACTTTAAATTTAAAATATAAAACAAATTTTATTTCGGATATTTTTAAATCATGTTAAATAATATTATAAAAATGTTTTAAAGATTATGTCGGTCAAATGTTTACTATAGAGTTGTTTAATCCGAGATCCAATTTTCATTAGTTTTCTAAGATGAGCAAAGTAGGGTAAAAAAAATTACTACCCTGGCAACACTAACGAAATGTTCATTTTGTTTCTTTGAAAATCTGATAGATGGAAAAATAATTCAATTTTTAAGTTATGCATTTGTTACATACACATTCATTTGCTAATTACACATGAAATGTGATTGCATCTTGTTTTTTTTTAAGATCTTAGCAGTATTTCTGCACTTTGAAAGGACACAACACGGTATAGTTGAATTCAAATCAGGAGTTGCGTACTGAGCGACGTCTACAAATAAACTAATGGGTCAAAACGTAAACCTACTCGAATATGAGTAGTTCAGTCGCCTTCTGTTTGATGTGCGTATGCGGTTTCTGGACTATTCTTAGTTCTATAATTAAAACCCTATAAATTGTATAAATGGACAATGTCCGTCAATAAATTAAATTAAATTCCCTTTTTTATGTACCAACTTGTAAAAACAATTATACCTCGAATTCATTCATTAGACGTACCTGTAGAAATTATAGCGGACTCAGTATTGATGTAGACATTTTTAACTGCACGTTGCATTTGTACAGAAAATTTCTTCATGGGGTCGATTATTTGGGATAGTTGCTGAATGTACATCTTGAGTGGTTTATGCTATGTATATGTGCCGCATGTAATGTATATGTTTGTGTATGTTTTATATGTGCGTTCATGTGTGTGCGTGGATGGCTCGGAGTGTACATTCGGTATTTTTATTTATTTTAATTTATTACCTGCATGGAAAATGCAAATGTCAACAATTATCCTTTTTTCACTTAAAATTCTTATTTATTTTTTATTTTTTGTCACATTTAACGTTTATATCTTTTTAATTTATGAAAGCTTAATTGGTCTTTTTATGTTAAAAAATTGTTGTTTTTAGTACTTATTTTGCATGACTGTATGTTTTCTAAATAGAATAAAATAAAATAAAATAAAATAAAATAAAATAAAATAAAATAAAATAAATAAAACGGATTCGGGTATACGGTGGATACTTTTAATGGTTGTGATTGTAGAGTAAGGTTCAAACCTCGGACCTCAGATCCGTGAGTTCACGACACTATCCATAACCCTATTAATAATACTACAGTAAGTTTTGAATATCTTATTAAATATTAAAAGCAGAGATAAAGCAATAAATTATTTCGGTTAAACATGTTATATTGTATTCTAGATATTATGGTTATTATAATTCTTGACATGTGTTCCCTAAATATTATTCTTGGGATAGCTATAAATTATCCCCATTTCCCGTAAACTCCTAACTCCTGATAAAATAATAAGCAACTCGTAATATAACTGTTTAAAATTAATTGCCAAAACTTCCCCCATTCTTAGGGAATTTAATGTCTACAGTTCATGTTGAGAAGTAAATATTTAAAATATTTAATAACCTTTATCTTTTAATAATAGTTAAGATTTTTTTAGGCCATAAGGTTAAAATATTACAACAGAGATGGAGATCATTTAAGATAAGCAAATAAGGAAGAACGGGCATTTTTAGATATCAGACCCATATATTGTTTTCTATAAATCAAAAAAACAAACGCCTCATAAAATTTAACCTAATAATTTAAGATGAGCAAATTAAGCAAACAGAAAATGTAAAGTACTTGGGTTTGGAAGTGGATGAAAAATTAGCGTGGACAAAACATATCAAAGGAGTTATAAAAAACTGGGTCTTATTATTGGAATGAACAGAAGTCATTGATAAAAGTACAAAATTAATGATATACAATGCTTTAAATTTGTTTCAACAGAGAGAGAAAACATTATTGAGAAGGGAATATGAAAGTCTATTCATTTACAGAGCTAATGACCTGTCATTAGTTGGTTTAAGTAACCACTTTACACACTGTTACTTTTACAATTCGGCCTATGTTTGAACATCTATGTTTTCTCAACTCTTCCAACTGTTGACTTTCGTGAAGTAAAAGAGCTAAAACCTTTATAATGTATTTACTTCTCAAAAATTTAGATCTAAAAAACTCCCAAGAGAATAATTCCAGCCTGTCTAAAAGCATGTGGACATACTCAAAGCACTGTTGATTAAGGAATTTGAGAATATATGGTTTTAAATGTTTATTGTATTGATAACAAATTTAATATTCGAATAAAAATTTGATTCTCAAAGTTTGTACTTTAATAATCAAATAGGCAAAATATCCTCCCGTAACCTACCGTTTTTGTGGGTTACGATCTTTTGGCGATCATGGCTCGTTATTACCATCCCTTTTTTAGAAATTCTCTTTTGTAGGCACCCTTTAGTCTTTAAATATGACGCCCCTCTTAAATGGACATTACCCATACCCACGTGCAACCGCCATTGGTATGATAATTCTCACAAATTCTAGATAATAATTTAAATGAGCTTAACTATTTTCGAATTTGCGAAAACAAATCTGTCTCATGTCCTTTTTGCATAAACCGGCAGGCAGATAAACAAACCGTAGCAGTGGTTTACACCAAAAAACAGACAAATCCTCATTTGAATTGAATCAAATCCCTTAAAATGTTTTCGTTCCACCACACTGAATATTTCAGGGGCTTATCCTTCCATTTCTTCCCTTTCTACACTTCATTACAATTCTAAATTCGTCCGAAGAGTAACCCCGGGCTAATCGCGAATCCACGAGCCGCCCCTGGCGTGGCTTGTACCGAGTGCTTGAGTTATTGCTTCTGGAAATTTTACTTAAAGCTCGTTCTGTCACTTTGGCTTTAATTTAACAGGATTTAGGCAGTGGTGGGGCTCATGATGATCTATTCCGACTTCACCGCCCACATTATTTGAGCAATACGAAAAATGAGTTTTAGCTTCAAACCAGAGTGAAAAATAAATAAAGGCAACATTTGTTGCAGCAGAGAGACAAAACATTTTTGTGATGGGAATATGGAAATCTAGGCATTTACATATTGAGCAACGTTCACCATTCTGCTTATGTTTTAACATCCACATTTCCCTAACACTTCCATCTGTTGACTTTTGCGAAGCAAAAGAGCTGAATTTTTTATCATGTGGGTGAGATTCATCCGGTTGAACCAATTCACCTACTAGGCAACGTCAGAAAACAATTTTCCAATTTTTATACTTCTTCATTAGCTAGTTAGTTATTCAACAATGTTTTGAGTATGTGCAAATGTTTGCAGACATGCTGGAGGAAAAAAATGGTGAATGTTAAACAGTTTGTAAAGTAGCCACTCAAACCAGCCAGTGACAAGTCATAAGCCCTGTAAATGTCAAGATTGCCATTTTCCTTTCTCAAAAATGTTTTCCTTCTCTGTTGCAACAAATTAAGATCTAAATAACTCCTAAAGGAGGACATCCAGCCTGTCTGCAATCATTTGGACATACTCAAAACATTGTTGAGAACGAATCCAACTTACACGGGATCACACAAAAAAGATGCTAAATGATAATGTGCCATGTTAGTTCTATACATTGCTTTTTTTTAAATACTCGTACGTCACATTTAAAACATTGACAGGTATTTTTTTTTTAGAAGTGTATACAATATACAGTACTCTACAAATTTGTTTACCTTACTTATCCAACATTGTATAATAATTGGGTATTAAAAAATAAATAAATAATATACGCAACAGTTTTAGGTGGTGACAGAATACCCGTTAGCGACGCGGTGCGATGGTTGCAAACAGAACACATCGAGTCGAGTCTTTACTAAGTTGTTCAGGTAACCAACCGAGCTTTCTTCCTTCCCGCTGTTCTCCATACCTCTGTGCCGCGGATCTTGTGAAGTCTCGAGGAGCGCGGGGAAGTAAAAACAAACAGCTACTTATTCCCTTTGGCTCAGCTCTAGTGGAAAGGCTTTATTGAAAGTTTTCTTACCTCTAACAAGTAACAAGTTGGAAACAAGCTTGTACGTACGTATTTGCGTTAGGAGAACTCTGCCCGGCTTGATGTGAAAAATTCGAGTAAAAGCTAAGCGTTTACCGCAACCCACTGTAATTTGGCCACAAACAAATTTTATAAAATACTTCTATTGTTATTATCATCATCATCGTCACCATCTTCTACACCACCAACTTTATCACCATAATCTGCAACATCACAATCATTTCCAGCATCATCATTATAACAATCATCAACATCATCCTCTTAATCAACGTTATCATCATCGTCACAATCGCCATCATCATTATCATCATCATCATAATCACCATCTTAAACACCACCAACATCATCACCATCATTTGCAACATGACTATCATTTCCAGCATCATCATCATAACAATCATCACCATTGTCATCATCATTATCATCACAATCCTCATTATAACCATCGTCATCATAATCAACGTCATTATCATCATCATAATCATCTTCATCATTATCGTCATCATCACCATATTCAAAACCATCAACATCATCACCATATTCAACACCATCAACATCATCATCATCACCTGGAGATGAAAATCAACATAATTTCCAGCATCATCATCGTAACAATAATCACCATTATGATCATCATCATCGCAATCCTCACCAAAACCATCTTCATCATAATCAACTTCGTCATCACAATCGTCATCATTATTATTATCATCATCATCATCACAATCTTCAACACCATAAATATCACTATCATCTCCAATCTCACCATCGTTTCCAGCATCATCCTCACTAAAATAAACATCATCATCATAATAATCATCACTATTTACACCGCCATCAACACCATCAACATCATCACAATCATCGTTATCACCAACATCATCGTCGTCATCATTATCATTACCATCATAATTATCACCATTACCATCACCATTACCGTTGTCATCATTATCATCATCACCATTACCATCATCATCATTATGATTGTCGTCATTATCGTACCATACTTGTTCAAAATTAAATTTAATCAAAAACATCATAATAATCATCACCATAAAAATCATGACCGTCATTATCATTACAATATTTAAGATCATCATCGTAATAATCATCATAATAATCATCACCATCATCATTATCATAATCATAACCGTCATTGTCATAATAATCTTCACCATCATCATCATAATAATCATCACCATTATCACCACAAACAACACCATCAACATTATCACCATCATCATCATTATCGTCTTTATCAGCACCATCATTGTCGCCATCATCATCACCGTCATCATTATCACCATTAGCATCATCATCATAATAATCATAACCATCATCATTATAATAATCATCCCTATCATCACCATCATCATCATTATCAGTGCCATCGTCGTCATCATTTTCATCATCACCATTACCATCATCGTCATTATGATTTATTTATTCATGTTTTTTGTTTTTAATAATAAAAATAATGTAACCTCACTGGGGTTCCTCGTGCCGAGGACACTTAAAAATACACTTTTTTTAAATTACGTTTTGATTATCGTCATTATACTTGTTCAAAATTAAGTTTAATTATACAAAAACTAGAAAATATCTTCAGCAATGTGCTGTTTATGATATATGTACAATTTCAAAACCTGGATTATCGTCGGTGTTTTAGTTCAAGGAGTATAAAAATATGTTACTGATTGGTTTTGAAAACCTACGAAGACTTAACTTTCTGATCTTCTAAATTGGGGTTGTGAGCTTTGGGGCAATAAAAGTAAGCTTTGGAACATAACTGCAACTTATTGGGATCCCAAAACATATATAACGTAAGTACTGGGGAACGTGTACCTTTATTGGCCACTTCAAAGTGAATTTAATGAGAAAATGTTCAGTCGGAGTACGGAAGGGTACTTTTTATGGAATTCTTGTAAATGGTTGTTTTTACCGCGAGGTAAATTGGATTTCGATAATCCTCCACGGAAACTCTAATTCACGTTTGTTTTTGTACATAAAACGAAAATTGAACTTCCGATAGTTTATCCCTGAAAATACCTTATAATCACTCAATTTTTTTAATATATTATGGTTGTTTATTTTATAATATTTCATTTAAGAGTGTAAAACATTTTTTTTAAGTAACTCAAAATTTGTGTGTTAATAGTCACATGCGCCTAGTCAAAATACGAAAAGTAAACTCAGTGAAAAATAATTATCTTGTAATAATCTTCATTTCATATCATTGAATACTCATGGCCTACATTAGTCTAAATTATTAATTTCATAGTATCAAATCCAGATATGTTTCCCATGGATTATATTCCATCACTAGAAATATAATAATTCCACATATATAAAAACGGCATTAAATCAGTATTATCTTTCAAGACTTTGTATGCATCACTTGTCAGGGGCACATTTTAATACAATTTAAGTACCTGAAGCCCATTTTATGGAGTTCATTTGTTAAAACTTGAGAAATTGCTGAGGCCCTATGCTGTTACCAATTCGTTTCGTTAATTCATTTGTATCCTATGAGAGGGAACGAGAGCTAAATATCGTTTTGATTGCATTAGAATGCGATGGATATATGGCGAACGAACAAACTTAGGAAACGGAATTGTGACAAAATAAGTCTCCAGAGGAAATTTCTATGCTTTATCAATTACAAACTATCTATTCCTATTGAATTTTTAAAGTATGATTTTTTAATGCATCCACTTGATATGGAAATTCTATTCAGAAGACAGAAATTCAGTGATCTAATGTTTCTCTTTATGATAATAAATGGCATGTTGAACTCTCCTTATTTGCTGAATATGATTTAATTCCGAATATCTGTTAGGACTACTAGACATAATATGCCATTTCATATGGCAATTGTTGCTACAAATTATCCTATGAATTCACCTATTCCAAGATTGCACAGTCTAGGAAACCAGATTAGCTTTATTGACATTTTTCAAACTAGCTAAATCAAGTTTAAACTTTTTATAAAACAAGTTTAGGATTCCGACTGCTGTTTAAATGTTGATGTTAATTTGTATGAATAAAAAAAATGTGGTGGGAAAACGAATTCCCACGCGGATGCGGGGCGAAAAATTGCGGAGAGCGAAGCCCTAGGACTTCTACAATATTATTTAGTCAATTTCAAATATATCAAATACATAGATGGCGCTCCAAACGCGCTAGCGAAAGCTTTCCCTGTTTCATGACATATATACTAAAACCAAAAATGTCACCGATATGGATATTCGCTAATAAGCGGAATGGGGAATGTTGTAGAATTCTACATAAAAGTGGCCACTTAAACCCAACCTATGACAGGTCATAAGCCCTGTAAACGCTCGAATATCCATAATCTTGAAAAAAAAATTCTACCCATCTCTGTAGTGATATAAATAATAATATTATTTAGTGGTTTGGGATAAACTTTATTGAAATAAGTGTATATCCTCGATATGCGGTATGCATTGTAAATCGGTCACAACCCCAACAAATAAGATATATTGGGAATAGATGCTACTTACTTGGTTCGTTTTTGATGGAATTGCTATGGTCCGACTTGTCTTTTGCGAGCAGCATCAACTCTAGGACACCCCCTCGGGAGTCATTAAGATTGACAAATTACAACAGGGATGGAAAATACCTTAAATAAGGGAATATGGAAGTCTAGGAATTTACAGGGCTTATGACCTGTCATTGGCTGACTTCCATATTCCTTTATTTAAGGTATTCTCCATCCCTGTTGTAATTTGTTAATCTTAAAGACTCCCGAGGGGTTGAAATCCAGTCTTTTGTCTACGAACATTTGGACAAACTCAAATATTGTAATGAAACCAACTGGTCCAAGAAGAAGTTTAAAAATTGAAAATTTGTTTTCAGGCGTTGCCTAGTGTGTGAAATAATTCAGTCGGATGAATCTCTTCACAACAATGAAGGTTTCAGCTCTTGAACTTCACTAAAATCAACGAATATAAGAATTGAAGAAATATGAATGTTCAAACATAGGCAAAATGGTGAATGTTACACAGTGTGTAAAATGGTCATTTAAACCACCCAACGACAGGTCAAAAGCCCTGTAAATGCCTAGACTTCCATATTCCCTTATTTAAGGTTTTCTCCGTTCCTGTTGTAATTTGATAATATTTTATTGCTTTATCCTTTGAATCGTTAATTAACACGATGCGTAAAATAATTGCTTGGATCAGCTAAGGATACGTCTTTGTTTGCATATTCCTTCCTCAGAAAAAACCCTCCGTCTTTGGTCTTTGGAAATTAGGTACTAATTTGTTTTTCGTTTTCTCCTCAGATGGTCAAGTTCTCCCGTTGACGAGAAGACAAAGGGTGTACCCTAACGGAACCCTGGTGGTGGAACAGGCTCAGAGGGCAGAAGATGCAGGAACTTACACATGTCAAGCAACCAGCAGACAGAAACTCTCCGCAAGGAGAGATATTGAAGTTCAAGTAATCGGTAAGTTCTAATTTCTAATCTAATTTCTGGTCTTTCTAATACTAACTTTTCTCATTTAGACATTTATTTATTATTTTATTTCCTTTTTAATGTATTGACATAAATGGCAAATCTGTCTTTTACAAAAATTTATTGTACTAACATATTTGGCTCAATATTTATTTATTTTTTTTAAAAACATAAATTTCCTTATACCCAAGATTTATAAAAAAAATTAAACAAGATTTATATTTAAAAAATAAACCTAAAAATTATACAGCATATTCAGTAGAAAGTTTAAACATTACAATAATAAATGTAAAAAACAAAATCAAATAATAAAATATTCTAAAGTAATACAACAAGAAAATCATAAGTACCATTTCATACAGCCGGGCAAAGTGAACAAAAAACTGTATATATTATGAAATGCATGAATAAATAAATATAATTACCATTCACCATCTTTGAAAAAGTTCAAAATGTTTGTTCTATAGGAACAATGCCCTACACTAAATATATCAGATATGTGGGAATAACCATTGCCGAGTTCATGAAGTCTGTTTAATACGGCATTACAAGTATACACTGTCCGTGAATTGTTGCTACAAAACGGTGGCACCTGTCTAGTCATTCTTCCAGGCACCCTGAAGTTGATGAGAGATAATAATTCAGGGCAATCCCACATTGAATTTACAATCTTCAATAAATTTAAAAGGCCTTTAATTTTTCTTCTATCGTTAAGTTCTTATTAAGTCGTTATTGAGTTCCTGGTTCCATTCATTAGTATTTTTTTATCTTTTAATTAAACTACAGTGAAACTTATTTGTGAGTAGTTCTACGTAAGTTCCTTTTCTAAAAATTTAATCAGTAAACTTTCATACAAAAGCCATTGACACATTTCTGGTCATACGGCTTTAGCTTGGGATCTCAGCAGAATTATCGTTCCAAAGTTTTCATGTAATTTGAATTATTTTTTACCTAAAACTAGAACGATTTTTGCTTCATTAAACATTTTATTGTCTTTTGATTCCTTAAGACTGTTCAAATACCTATATGAAATATTAAGTCCCCCAAAAGAAAAGCTTTCTTCAGGAGCAATACTCAAAATTTTATTTTATCTAAGAGAAGAGACCATTACAAAGGACTGCTGCGAGACATCGCATAGCAGGCGGCCCCCGTGGTGTAGCGGTCAAGACGCTTGACTCACGCACGGAAGGTTCCGGGTTCGATTCCCGGTGAGAACACGAAAATTAAAAATGTGATTTTTCTCAAGCCTGGGTGCTCTGTGATGTAATTCGCCACTGTAATTAGGCCTCCTGGCCTGTTGTGGTGCAAAAAAAAAATGTAAAAAAAAAAAAAATAGTTTTATTTATTTTAAAATATTTGCGACAAACAACAAGTGTTATACTTTTTTCAATTTTATTAATTCATTTACAAACTATTTTTGCTATGCATTTTTGTTTCTCTTTTTTATATTATTTTGTACACTTGCCAAACATAAGTGCCCGACTTTTTTTCAGCAAGTTTCAGCCTGAAATGTTCTATTTTTTATTTTGTTTATGTATTTTTTTCCATTTTAAATAAAAGTTACTAATTTAACAATTAAAAAACGATAAACGGTGTATGCATGGTGCTGCGTATTGTCTAGGTGGTGATACGCAAGTAATATTTATGTTACAATGCCTATTTTCAAATAAAATGTTTGCTTCTTCTTTGAATTGCAATTTATGTTTTTCAGTCCCGCCGAAGATAATGCCGATCCAGGCGATGACCAACCTCCTACGCGAGGGCATGCGCGCGGCCATTTCCTGCCAGATCCTCGAAGGGGATCTGCCCGTCGCCTTCCGCTGGGAGAAGGACGGCGCCCCCTTGCACACGGGGGGCGCGCAGCAGGCCACCGCCAGCCGCCTGGACGAGTTCTCCACGCGACTGGTGATCGACCAGATCACATCCGTCCACAGCGGGAACTACACGTGCGTGGCCAGCAACGTAGCCGGGACCGAGAAGTTCACAGTGCCACTCACAGTCAACGGTAAAAACACCAACAGTTAAATAAACAAAAATCAAGTTAAAAAATTAGTGGTTTATAACGGAAGAGTTAAAAATAATACTAGCCATTGCTGATATTAAATCAGATTGTATTCTTCATAGGACTTGTTTTCTCCACAGCTGGATAAAGGCCTCTTCCAAACGTTTCCACTCTTTTCCATCTTCTGATTTTTTCATCCATGTTCTACCGGCTATTGAGGCTATGTTGTTGGCCCATCTTTTTTGTAGCCTACCATCACCTCTTTTAAAAAATGCAAAGGCTCATGGTCTTAATTTTATTTTTCTGGGTGTCCACTTGTCATCATTTTGTCTCGCCAAGTATCTTATCCACAACCATTTAAATTTTGCCGTACGATTCGCCTCGTACTGGTTCGCCTCCTGATTTTTTCATTTCTTATTCCGTCTCTTAGGCATACATTCATCATCTGTCTTTCTGGCTACTTTTCTGGGTCACAGATATGGTTTCTAGTTTTTAGCTTTCTTCGTCTTACTTAATTATCTAATCTCTTTTATGTATTTTCTGTTCGTTCCACTTAAACAGTCTTATCATTTATAATTTGTTTTTTTTATGAGTCTATAATATAGCACAAAATAATTCATCATATTAATTCAATCTCGTGAAAATAATATCATTATAAATGTAATGATAACTCAATAAAGAATGACTCTCTAGTGTTTCTATTGTAACTTGTTTGTTTGAAGTGGCTCCAAAATGGACTGTGGAGCCAACAGATGCAAGCGCTGCTGCAGGACAAGATTTATCTCTTCACTGTGGAGCATCCGGTCATCCTGAACCAACTATCACGTGGAGGAAAGCAGTTGGTAAGTTGATCTTTTAGCGTACACTTTTTTACAGTTATGATCAGTACTTTCTGACAAGGTGTAGCAACTTTTGGCAACATTTTTCATTAAGAAAAAGGAATTTACTTGACTTGGCCATATATTTAATGTGCTTGCTTTTAAAACCCTTGTCCGTGCTAACCTATTCGATTATTACTCACATAGTCTAACGACATTATTTCGGGTGAAATGTCGTTTAAATAACTATAACAAACTAGCAGGTACCAGTCGACTATCAAATATACAGCGATCAAAATGTAATTCTAGACTTTAAAAATAAGTTTGTATGGTACACTTAACATGTCAACAATTTTTTTTTTTTTTTTTAATGTTATTTGATGGATAAAAACAAATGTTTATTGCTTTCCAGAATGTCACAAATATGACAAAAACCACGTCATTTCATCACGCCGCGCCGCGCCACTTAAAAATGACTAATCAGTAAAAATGGTCAAAACACCTCGATCAAAGACCTTTACAACTCTTGAGCTTTTAGTTATAAGGGGTTATATAAATCTTAACCTAAATCAACCCAAAGTATTCATAAGTCCCAGCCGTGATGAACCTCCATTTACATAGTTTTTCTGTTTTGTCCAGGTGACACTCCCGGGGAGTACAAGGAGTTCCTTTTTGAACCCAATGTGTCCTTATACCCTAACGGATCTTTGGTGTTTACAAGGATCAGCAAGGATAGCGAAAGTCACTACTTGTGTGAAGCTCGCAACAACATTGGATCTGGAGTCAGCAAGTTAATCTTCCTCAAAGTCAATGGTAAGTGCATTGAAATATTACGCAATTATACTTTTTTTTTAAATTCTACTTTTTTAAATAAATTAAACGCCCAGAGGACTTTTTCATTTCTAAAAAAAATCAATAGGTTACAAACAAAACATACAGGTGGCAGGTATGCCTTTTGCACTACACGAGTTAAAAGTACCTATGTAAACATTATCAATAAAAAAAACAAGTTTTTAAAATGTACAATAATAATAAAATAAAACAAAGTAAATTAAGCGTGCGATTCAATTCACATACGTAACATATTATATACTGACATGTTATATGCTGACATACACAGATATAACACCAGACAACAACAACACTATCATATTGAAAAAGCAAAGACAAACACAGGACAGTCAAAAATACTACATAATGGACTTAAACACTACAACGACTTACCTTACTACTTGAAAACTTTTACTGGAGACAAATTTAAAATCAATCTGAAAAAGGACATGATGACTGAACTAACTAGACTAGACGAGACATAAAATAACTAGACAATATAACATTTGTAATGTAACCCTAACGGGTTTTTTAAAATTGTAAATAAATAAAATAAAAAAAATAAAAAAAATATATATATACATATACCAGTGCGAACCGTGATTTATTTATTAGGTAATCTACAAAAAATCATCAATAATTTGTATCTACATGGCGGCCTCCGTGGTGTAGTGGTCAAGATGCTTGACTCACGCACGGAAGGTTCCGGGTTCGATTCCCAGTCAGAACACAAAAATTAAAATGTGATTTTTCTCAAGCCTGGGTGTTTTGTGATGTAATTCACTACTGTAATTAGGCCTCCTGGTCTGTTGTGGTGCAAAAATAAAATTAAATACTTCGATAAATTAATAAAATAAGATTGTAAAAAACATATAAATACACAATATTATGTAAGTTATGTAATTATGAATGATTATTTTTTTTGTGGTTCTGTAAAAATGAACTAAAACAACAATTATTATTATTCACGCGATATACGTAGATTTATTTTATTTTATTTTATTAGGGAAATCAACTGTTCTACATACATATTTTTAGTAAACAAACAGATATAGTGTATAAACTCAGAACTAATAACAGATTTTCACATAGTATACAAAGTTAGTAAAGAAAATATATTAAATATCAAATAAATACATATAAAAATGTTATTTTCATGTACTCAATAATCAAAGATTTTTTCAATATTAATTTTAAGAACATTAAGTTACTGTAAATTGGGCGGGATAAGGACAAAAATGCTTGAAGAGAGGATAAGGAGGGGAGGGGAGGTGTACATATTTATTATTATAATGTCTACTAAGTTACATAATACATTTTTAGTGTAAATTTTAAATCTGACAGAGTGATAATTGTGTAATCTATATTTTTAAATTTTGTATTGTACATTGAAAAAGTCCTACGAAAAAAAGCATTTTTAACATACGATGTTTTACTTATTGGTACATGAAACAGGTGGTACCGTCTTCAAATCCTGGCTGGCACATTTATTGTTATTAAACCAAGCAGCTCTGTACAGTCAACCATTCCTGTCATAATTTTGTAAAGCAGTAGTTGGTCCGCACACACTCTACATTATTTTAATACAATACTTGTGCAAAATTAACAAATACCACAGACATGACATTCAGCAGTAACTGTCAACACTGAGCACTCGCTGATTCTTTTTTAAACGAATAATGCTAAAAACGGCCACTGTGATAGATAATAATATGTCAACGGTATCCTATCAAAGAAAAACAGTCCTTAGGAAATAATGTTCGAAATACTAGTTTTCAAATAAAGAATCTTCAAATAATATTTGTTATATGAAAGCTTGTTTTAGTTATAAAAAAGCTGACTTGGGTTTGAGATGCAGAAAAATAGTAGATGAAAAACAAATGGTAAAAAAACATTATTTAAAAATATATTCCATACTTCTTTTGGCCCTCAACCGAGGTTTGAAATTTATCACTGCCTGAACATGTAGTTAATTTTTAAATTTAAATTAATTTCAACAGAGAGGGAAAACGTTTTTGAGAAGGGAATATGGAATTCTATGCATTTACAGGGATTTTGACCTGTCATTGGCTGGTTTAAGTGGCCACTTTACACACTGTTGTTAATTATTCATTTTGTTAATTATTCATATTGATAAAATTATTTTTTTGTAGGTAAAAATTTGAACACGTTTTAAAACTACTGAAACGCAAAAAGTTACACTCTGCGGAACGGATTCCGTTGAAAGCCTGGCTATAGCGAAAACAATGAATCATTTAAACAATGCTGCCCATTTTTTACAAAACAAAGTGAGACCTTATTGCGTTAAATATTATTAAATATAAGGTTTGACGCACATAATAAAGTTTAATTGGACCGATTTTCTTACTGAAATACGAAATGACCGTTTTAGCACAAAAAATCGACTTTTTCGAAAATTTCAAGCTCTGGTTGAGGGCTAAAAGTAGTGTCGTTTTTTTTTCTTGCATTCCGAGTAATCAGAAAGGCAACTTTTTAGACCGTTTTTATTTTAAAATTCGGAAAAAAAAAATCGGTCCACCTTAATGTTCACCGTAATTAGAATTACAATAAAGTGCTCTTTGCACCACTGGATGTGGATGGGGAAATGACGACGATATTTTAATAAAATGTAAGGGTATTTTTTACGTTATTTCCAGCATATTACAATACTTTTTACACCAATTATTCATTTTACGGTATGCAGCAACAAATTTAATCATACATTACTTCCCCGGGCAGATTCGTTCAAAACTACTTTTGGTTCTGAGCGGTAAAATTTGTTGTGTTGAGTAAAACGGCTTTTACCGTAAAGGGTGTGCAAAAGTATTCGTATATTTTTATATGAATCCTTTTGGCTCTTAAATCTTTACTTTTTGTGTAACTGGGTGTTTAAAGACAGACAAGAAAAGTGAATTATTCAATGTTGATGTAGCGATGTTACGGTATTTTCAGTACAGTTGTTCTCGGAGGTATAAAAGTATTTAGAATGAGTTTAATGTAACCAGCGCCAGTTAAAAAAAAAATGCATTAAAAATTTCAGTATAATTCATCTGACTAGCTGGAAAATTCATAGTGATATATTTAAATATTTAGGAATTTATATAGATGGGAATTTAAGATGGACTAATCAAATCGAACATATTAAAAATAAATTGAAAAAGCAACTTTACTTTTTTAAAACTATAAGAAATATAATTAGCCTAAAAGAACTTATAAATATATAACGCAATAACTCAATCTGTTTTGGAATATGGGATAATTGGATGGGGATGTGCAAATGACACACTGATCAAGCAAATAATAATTGCACAAAAAGCTTTAATAAAAATCATCTTAAGAGTCCCAATCAGAACTAGCTCCCTCGGAATATTTGAAAATCTTAATGTAAAATATATAAAACAACTTTTTGCAAAAGCTTTGTTACTATACGCACGTAAATGTTATTCTCTACCTTCCGTTACAAATATAAGAGTTACTAGATAAAAAAATACAAAATTAATACAACCTTCGGTCAAAGAGGATTGGCCTATTACTCGGTTAAAGTGTACAATCTACTTCCATTATCCATAAGGACAATTAGTAAGTTCTCACAATATAAAATTGCTATTAAGAAATGGATAGTGGAGGGGGGTTGCACACGGATCGATGAGTGGTTCAAGCCAAATAGGTCAAATGTGGGTACTGTTTATGAAATTTGTTCTATTGGTCTATATAAATTGGTTGTGTTTTTTATGATTATTTTACTTTATATTGTTTATTATGTTAGTGATATTAGAGGTTAATTGGATTAATTACGTTTTTTTGTTGTTATTATTAACATATTACAACAGAGATGAAGAACATTTAAGAGAAGCTAAATGGCTGGTTTAAGTGGCCACTACTACATTCAGGTCATAAGCCCTGTAGATGCCTAGACTCCTATATTACCTTCTCTTAAATGTTCTTCATCTCTGTTGTAATATGTTAATATAAACAGCTTCCCAGGGAGTTGAATCCAGTCCTTGTCTACAAAAATTTGGACAAACTCAAAATATTGTTGATAAATTACCTGGTCCATGAAGAAGTATAGAAATTGAAAAAATAATGTTTTCAGGCGTTGCCTAGTATGTAGGTGAAATAATTCAATTAGATGAATCTCTCCCGCATAAATAAAGGTTTCAGCTATTAAACTTCACAAACATCAACAGATGAAAGAATTGAAGGAATATAGATGTTCAAATATAGGCAGAATAGTGAATGTTACACAGTGTGTAAAGTGGCTACTTAAACCAGCCATTGACAGGTCATAAGCCCTGTAGATGCCTATACTTCTATATTACCTTCTCTTAAATGTTCTTTATCTCTGTTGTTATATGTTAATATAAACAGCTCCCCAGGGAGTTGAATCCAGTCATTGTCTACAAAAATTTGGACAAACTCAAAATATTGTTATTATTATGTTAACATTTTTAAATAGCTAAAAGCATGTTTCACATTTTGTAAAATGTTTTCCTCTGCACGGAACACCCCAGTGAGGGAACATTATTCTGTATGAAAAAAGAATACAAACAATCTAAAAGTATAAAATAAAAATTAAAAAAATAGAATTGCAGTAATTCAATTCAAATTAATTTTTTTTAGCAAATTAAAATTACAAATAACAAAATATTTTAGGCGTTATTTTGAGACAAAATATCAAACCAGGAACCCTGCCCTTCATTCCGTGTTACACTGATTGGTTAGTATAAATCACATTGAATCAGTCCAACATCGCTTGCTTCGAAAAGTAGCGTGGATGCTTGGACTAGAGAGAGGTAATTATTCTTATGCTGATATAGAGTCTATGTTCAACGTACGTCAAACGTAGAACTAATATTGATTCCATATATATGTTCGGCAAACAAAATGGTAAAATCGATGTTCCATCGTTACTGGAACAAGTCCATATTCCGACTTGTAGGTTGAGAAACAACCGTCTTTGTCGTATTCGTAACTCGAGACAAGATCTGAACTTTTTTGGTTTAAGTTTAGAGCGATTTAAACGAGCACTAAATAAATAGTCCGGATCTTGTCTTGATGTCCCTTATGTTTTTCAATGCTTTTTTTCTTTTTTAAAAATGTTTTTGACTGTTATTTTATTGTTATATTTAAACCCTATTAGTTGTTTAAATGGACAACGTCCATCAATAAATAAATAAATAAATTAAATATTTGATCACAAAGTTTATGCTTTAAACATAAATAATACATTATATTGTATTTTAACAGTGATTACTAAATATTACATTGAACCTGTGGAGCTAATAGGTCAAGACATTTTGTCATGTTGTTCTTTTAAAGATGGAAAGTGTGAAGGGAGATGTGCAAATTTTATAATTATAATTGACGCACTCGCAGTTGATCACGAAAACATCGCTAGAAATACCAGCATCATGGCCATTAGACTATATTTCAAAAGTTAATTCGAAATTCCTTCCACTGCGCTGCGCTGTCATCGTAAAACTCCGGCGAAATTCGTTTTTCCGAATAGATGTAGTGCGTAAAATAATGTTTACATATTTCATGGCTAGGAATATTATTATAAAGGCTCCCAGATGTGTGTGACATTCAATTATTGCGAAAACCCACCAGACGATGTTAAATCATGTGACACTCTTGAACCTTTATCACGCGCAAAATACAAATGTGTATTTATAATGCGCAGTTCATATATTGAATAAGTTTTGCCTGTATTTTTACAAATTTAAAAGTGAGTACATGAAACAAAATGATAAAGGTTACATGTCATCCGAAAGAAATTTTCTGCTCTACGAGATTTTGTGTTTGCTTTTGGGTTACATGAATAATTTTATTTTATTACAAAGCTTCAAAATATAATGTTAAGTAGACCATATGACGTTTCTGTTGACCCTTTTCAAGAGGTGAATAGCAACAAGCCATATTTTAGGATATAACTTTAAAAAAGAAAAAAACCGTAAAAACTTACGCGAGAGCGACATGCAGACTTAACTCTACAATGCCCATTGTAGACGATTTGCTACATACCAGACCGCGTAACTTCAGAAAAACGTTCCTCATGGTAAGCTTTAAAAAAATCCTAATATTTTTTTTCCAAAAAGTCATTTAAAAAATACTTTTTTATGATCTTAAAATGGAGTGAATCTTAATTTCTCAGACTAGTATCCCTTCCGCAAACCCCTTCCCCTCCCCGACAAAAAAATGGGATAAAAACGTATTTGACCAACGAAGCGATACGCACCAGACGCGGACAGGGGAAGCGGCTCGGTAGGAGAGGAGTAGGGGTTTGGAGGGACTGCTTGTTCGATAAATTATTTCCTACATTTTCAGACGTTATTTTTTTTAAATGACTTGAAGCTTTCCACGAGGAATGTTCCTCTGAAGATTCGCGGTCTGGACCTGAAAACCGTGTATAAAAGTGATTTAAAACATGTTTATTTTTCGGCCAATAGTTTATTATAATATATTGTAATCATATTAGCCATTATAATTTATTTTAAAAAGTCACCACCAGGGTAAAAATTTTCGATAAAATTGAAAACAAAAAGTCAGTTGCACGTATTCCGTCATAAGTGTAATTGAGCTAAAGTTAAAATTATATATATTTTTTTTTTTAAGATTTAAAGTTATAATTGTTTTCGCAACTTTCATTATTATGTAAAAAGATGTTCATAAAAATCGCTGTTTCTTGTTATCCTTACACTCTTGTATTTTTTAACCTTTTAAATACCAATGTAGCATATTGTCCACATAAAATAAAATATGAATTAAAACTGAAAAAAATATATACATATTTTTTCCAGTGTTTGAATAAAAAATATTAATAAAAATATGTTTTTGCTCAGAATTAGACAAGGTTAAGTCCAATTTGGTCCTAGGATTTAAAGTGATGAAATTTGTTCAAAAACAAAAATATATGTACATTTAAATGTAAATTTTATTTGTATTCACCTCATATTACGGTACAAAAAACTACACAAGATCTCGAACCTTTTGTTGTCTCAAGTAATAAGAGCTTTAGGCGTGAAAATATAAGATAAAATACAATTTAATTAAAATAAAACATTTAATCTGAAGACGTTAAACACGGACACAATCGGGTGAAAAGTGTGGCAAGATAAATGAAAGATGAAGTACAAGGTGTGTTCAGAAAATAACGGGAACTTTCGTTTTTTGAAAAAAAAAATTGTTTGTCTACATTAATGTTGTCCCCTTCAAATCAGTCCCCGTTAGATACTATGCACTTGTGCCAGCGCTTCTTCCAATCCTCGAAACACTTCTTAAGCTCGATCTTTAGGATAGCCTGTAGCTCGTTCAGCGATACGCTTTTAATGTCATCTATGTTTGTAAACCGACGGCCCTTTAAAGTTCTCTTTATTTTTTTAAATAGTATTAAGTTACACGGAGTCATGTCTGGTAAATATTGAGGCCGGAGCATCGTTACAGTATTGTTTTTGGCCAAAAATTCACGATCTAGCAATGAAGTGCGAGCAGGTGAATTATTGTGGTACAAAAGCCATGAATTGTTTTGTCACAAATCCGGGTGTTTTTTTTCGGATTGCTTCACGCAATCGGCGTTGAACTTGTAGGTAGTACTCCTTGTTGACAGTTTAACCTTATGGCAAGAATTCATGATGCACTATGCCATTAAAATCGAAGATTTTAATGGCGTGAGCCAATCAATATGCCAACATTATCAGCAACTTTTCTGATTTTTTTTGGTAGTCGTTCATAACCATTTTATTCACTTTTTCCACGTTTTCATCGGTTGTTGATGTGCTGGGGCGTCCGGGCCGTTCGTCATCTTCGAGGTCTTCACGGCCATCTTGGAAACGCTTATACCACTCGTAAACTCTTGTTTTACACATAACAGACTCACCATAGGCTTTTGTTAACATTTTACATACTTTGTTTTACTTTATTTCATTTTTTACACAAAATTTGATACTAATTCTTTGATCGATTTTTTTTTGACAAACGATAATCGCCGAGCTCATAAAAACACGTCTTAAAGGTTGCGTTTCTTGTCACATTTTGTTGTCCGGTCAGAAATTGTATTATATATTGTGTTGTGTACGTAATTCGTGCTGTGTTAGGTTTATGGTTTTTGTAATAATACCGCTAAAGAGCTGTCATAGACAAAGTAAAAAATGAATACCGCTGCAAATTTTAAAATATTTTAAGGGCATGTATACCAACATAATAAAAATAATTATTTACAATCGGACTCTCCAAACCCGCGAAATTAAAAAACTCCCGTTATTTTCTGAACACATCTCGTATGTGAAATACTCGTGTGGGCTTTATACTATCTACCTATATCCACGCACAAATGGCGGGATCTGTACATTATGTAAAGCTGAGACAAGCATTATCGACAAAATCAAGAAAGGCTGCGTTGGTTCGGACATGTGAATGGTCAGCGATAGAACAGCTAAAAGAGTTTACGATGCGAATCTTGATGGAAGCAGTAAACGAAGTAGACCTAGAAATACATGGCTCGCTAAACTTCATTAAATTCTCAAAGATGGACAAGTCAAAATCAATTATTGTTGTACGTGCATCAAAATCATTTAAAATGTTAGGCTTTCTAATACGAGTATGTAAACAATTCAAAAATTCAAGCACTGCCATGGTACTGTATACTGTAAACGGTATAGTTCAATGTAGGTTGAAAAAATAAATTATTTGGTCCCAGGTGGGCTACATTATAGAGATAGATTATCAAAAATCAATAAGCAAATTTTTAAGATTAAAAAGAATAATGCAGATAACCAAACAAAGTACCTTACCAAACATAAAAAAAAAGTAACTTACAAACACTTACCATTTCACCAGTTTCGCTCAATCGGCAAGAACATGAGATCTCTCCAAGAAAATAAGATTATATTGTATGGATTCACCTTTATAAATGAAATCAAAAACGTTATCTATAAAATACCTTACTGTAAAATGGAACAAATATGACTTAAAGATCTGGATTTTATGAAATAAACAACTCGTTAGTGAAATACAAAATTTTAATAAAAGAAGCAATTCTCTACAAATGTACCAAGATTAGTTAATATAAAAATTCAAAATTCTGCCTAGCTAATATGAGTAAGTGGTTAACTCATTTTTCTTCTCCGTTTTTCGACTGAGTAGTCGTATAAAAAATCAAGTCGATCAGTCGCTCCGTCGAGACGTGAAGGACATGCAAACAAACAAACAAACAAACAATCGTCGCATTCATAATATCAGTATGGATTATGAATGGCGAGTACATGTTTTATTTTATTTATTTTATTTAATGCACAAAATACACAATTTTATCATGGTACAATTATATTTTTTTTATGTCCTGACTTCTATATATAAATTAAAAACAAATATAAACATTTTAAAAAATATACAAAATAATCAAAACAATATACAAAATAATAATAAAAATATATAAATAATAGAAATTTATACTTGTCAAGAAATGGAATGCCGAAAAGTTATTTTATAATACACGGCAATATGTTATTAATAATTTAGAGTAATTTTAAAATTCAAATCGGTAATTAATTAATAGTAAAAAAAATACAAAATAATACAATAAAGTAGTATGCATAATATATATAAGTATTTTCTCTTTCTACTCGGTATTTTGCTATGTTTTTTTTAATATGCTTTTTGCTATACACATACATGCATTTTTTTACTATGACTTTAAATATGTTTTTTACTATGTACTCTGTTTTTATTTCGCATTTTACTGAGTTTCAATTTTTTTTTTACTCAGATTTATATATTTTTAATGTTTTTTACGATGTTTTCACTACATTTATTACTTTGTTTTTACTATGTTTTTGCTTCGTTTTTTTTACTACATTTTTACTATGTTTTAACTCCATTTTTTACTTTATTTTTCTCTTTGTCCTCTATATTTATATCTGTTTCTATATATTGATTACTGTTTTTTATATTTTTTTGACTGTCTTAGAACGGGGTCAAAGCAACTTTGTATAAATTATAATTTTGTGAATGTAATATAATATGATAATAAATAAATAAATAAATAAATAAAGTAAATAATAGTATCACAGCTACATGGTAGAATATGTAATTTAATAAACACGATGATAAATAAGTTTATGCTTCGATTAGCAGTAATATTCATAGAAACGAAATAATAATGAAAAGTTCCTTCATGAGTATAATAGAGTGAACGCTGTATGTATGAATGTATTAATACATAAACACAAACAACATTATATACAGGTACATCTCAAAGTTGATGTAGGATCTCGGAAGGATAACAAAGCCTTGTTGTTAATACAGTAAGGTAATATTTTGTTTCCCTATTCACGCAACCTACCTGTAGCATGCCAAGAACATAAGTTTTGTTACTGCCCTTTAAATAATTACTACCACCCGCTAGAACACGACATTTTACTTACGAATTCACCAAAAATCCTGCGAAAAACACAATTCTGACAAAGTCAACATGTATGGTTTCTTATTTATTTATTTATATTTACACCCAATGGGCATTTTTTAGAACATATTTGTGCGTAGAAAATTATTATTAAAAAAGTAGAAAGACACAATGGTATATAAAAAATTTGGTGGGAGTGGAAGCGGGGGAGAGGTGTTTATAATTGAATTTGATTCAGTGATTGTTTGAAAGAAGACCAAAGAAATCAAGACTGGTGTGTTTGTTGGCAAACCTAAGAATTCTTGACATAGGGGAATGAACACCATAGTTAAATCTATGGTTATCGGTATGAAAGAGTAAGTTTTGTTTAAGGTTTCTAGTTGGAGTATTTAATTTTATTGAGCTCAGTGGTTCAGGCGCATTAAAGAGAGTTGAAAATTTTAAATAGGACTAGAAGGTCGAATTTATTTCTACGGTCTTGAAGAGAAGGTATATTTAAGCTAGTTTCTAACTATAATAAAATAAAATAAATAAAACAACTTTGTTTTCAACCACTAATTTTTATTTTTCACCGACCGATTTCAAAGCAAACAAGCAATAATGATATCAAACTACCACCCGTGTAAGGGAAAAGAAAAAAAAAAAACTTGATTTATTGGGTCCACGTGTAGTATTTAGTGAACATGATAGAAATAAAATAAAAAGGAATCAATTCATTAGTTACGTAAACCTTGACAAAGAATGTTGTTTGCTTTGAAACCGGTCGGTGAAAAATAAAAATTAGTGATTGAAAACAAAGTTGTTTTATTTATTTTATTTTAATGAATAACCACAAAGTTAGTGCTTCAAATATGAACTTTATAGTTTCTAACTCATTGTGCGTATATTGGTCTCTGGATAAGCCCAACCTCCAGCCTATCTTTTTTAAAATCAATGTTGAACTGATTCAATATTTTTGATGTGTACATCATAATATAGAGACCATATAACATAGGAATACTCTAGGTGCGGATGAACTGGGGAACAGAAGAGAGTTTTAAGGGTATTAATTTTTTTTTAAGTCAGATGTGCTTCTTTTAATAAATCCAAGGAGTTTTAAGGATTTTTTGATAACATGTTATCTATGAATTGTCAAATAAAGTTTAGTGTTAAGTATAATATCTAAATCTCGTATACTAGACACATGATAATATTTCATCTTTTATCCATAAATGGCTGTATTAAAGTAAAGGTACACACAAAGGTCACAACTGGAAGCTCTATCGTCCTCAAATCCACTTTTGGAAACACACCGTTTGGATGCTTTTTGAAGAAAGAAAAACGCAGACAAAAGGCAGTACACGAGATATAGCCGCATCAGCAAAAGCTGCCTGCCTATAATGAATAAAAAAATATACGTTTTTGAATACTGAAAAAAAAAAAAAAAACTTTAAACATGATTTGTATTTTTTTTTTAATTCAACTCCCGCTTCTAATATGGATTTTGCTTCAAAATATTCACAAAAAATACATAAAGTATACGTTAGAGTTAGATTATAAACACAGGAATCCTTTTTTTCCGTTAAGAAATTTAAATTGCAGAAATTATCGCAGCAAGCTATTTTTTAATATGTGAAAAAAACACAGAAGTGTACTTTCATTGTAAAAATGCGTTTTAAGTTGATATAAAAATTAGAAGTCCAGTTTGTTTTATTGCATAAAACATCAGTTGTCTTGCATACGCTAATTTAATGTGTACTTTTATTATCAAAATCATAATTTCATTATGTTTTGCCTATTTTGATTTCTTTGACAAGTGCGGAAAAATTACAATATGCGGGACAAATAACTGACTAATTAACGCACTGTACCTCTACCTGATGAATTAAATACGTTACAATAGGTGGCATTTGAAGCTGCCATTATAAATATGACTTTTCTGGAAATTTGTCGTGTGGAAACGCGTAAGAACGGGTTTTACCGTTCATGTTTTGATATCAATTTGATTTCCTGGCAAATATTTCTGTAACGTCTATCATTGTAACTTACAAAACTTTCAATAACTTTCAACAAAGAATTTCTCCTGTTCTCCTTTACTTTTTCATATTTTCTTTCTTCCCTCGAAGTATTTCTTTATCTCACATTTCTGACAAAGAGATTGATACTCTCATAATGATACACTTATTTTCTTAGTCTTTCTCCTCCAACTTCGGAATGAGTACATTTGAAATAACTTGTACACCATAATCTTGTTGGATAACTTTGGCAAATGAATTCATTTTTCATGTAAATTGTTTCCAAGTTATTTTTTAGACTGATTGTAAGATTATGTATTATGTTCGAGATAAAATATTTTTCTTTGTTTAACTTTTTTTTACTTTTTATACAAAAAAAACAACATAACGACACATCTTAAATACAACTGTGTAACTGAAAAAAGTCAATTTGACAGGAGAGCGTTTTAAAGATTTTTAAAAAAATAACTCGTGATATTTCGCTGTTCTTACGTAGTAAAGCTGTGAAATTTGGCTTTTACGCGCTTTTAATTGAGTTATTTAATAAGATAAAAAATAAATGTTCTTTCTGAGATCACTAGTTTTTGTTTTATCACACATACACATTTATACTTTGCTACGTAACCTGTCATCAATACTGTAAGTCGCTGATACAGGCTTATTCAATGGGATTCATTGTAATGTTTCACGAGTATCTGCCTAGTTACACAGTTTTACTCTCTACTTCATTTGATATCTTCCCCTAAAATGTGCACTTACACAGCTTTTACAAAAAAATCGTAATTAACTACGGTCTTATATTTGTTTATGTATCGCTGTCACAACATTAAAATCAGATAATTTTCATTATTTTGATAAGTATACCTGTGTTTTTTAATTTTTTCAAATTTTTGACGGAGCCTGTGCGCATTCTCTCATTTATCATGCTGTTTATTGCATTTAGCCGGCGCGGCGGTTGGCAAGCCAAATGCCAAGAAAAGCAGTCGCCATAGTAATTGTAATTTAATTTTCACTTTTTTTGTATTAGATACTCCTTACTATTTTGCAAATGCAGAAGATTGTATTATTTTTTATAGTAAACGCCGATTTTTCACCAATGAACTGTATTTATTTACAAACAATCTAAAAAACAAACCGACACGAGCGTTTACTTAGAGATTACCCACGCGTTGACTTATGACTGCGATAACTTAAGCATTTCCATTATTGTTCATTGTGATCGCTCAAATGCTTAGCATGTTTTCAAGCACGTCGATAGTTATTTGTGATTGAGCTACTGAGCTATTTGTTTATTCTTTATTAAGTTGGTTCATAACATCTTAAGAACTACCAAACACTTTTAATTACATTACAATTTTTCATCATAATTTCGCAATAATATATTTTTTCAAATTAATTTTAAATATTTCGATATTTTCTATCTCCTTTATTTCTTCAGGTAACTCATTGTACAGCTTCATTTCTTTGTACCGTGAGTTTTGAGATTTCGTTTTCTCCTCATGAGTAATCTTATCTTTTTTATCCCTTGTTTCATATGTATGACATTGTTGGTTAAATTTTATTATTGTTTTATTTTATTCATCCATTAATTATTTTATGTATTAAAATAGCTACATTATATTTACAATATAAAGTTTATATTTGAAGCACAAACTTTGTGGTTATTCATTATAATAAAATAAATAAAATAACTTTGTTTTTAACCACTTTTTTTTCCACAGACCGGTTTCAAAGCAAACAAGCTTCTTCGTCAAGGTTTCCGTAACTAATTAATAAATTCCTATTTTATTTTTATCATGTTCACAAAATACTACATGTGGACCCAATAAATCAAGTCTTTTTTTCTTACAATGGTGCTAATTTGAAATCAATATTTTCGAAGCTAGACAGGAGAGGACTGAAAGAAATATTGTTTATTTGGTTACTTATTCTTTTTTTCTTATTATGAATCGCGTTTTTAATTTCTCAGATTTCTAAGTTGTCTAATTTAAATATTTTATTTCCAACATGAAGTACTTTTAATACAGTGTCTTTATTGAAGTTATGATTATTTTCTATCAGAAAAATTATTATTATTTAAGCATCTTAAGTGTTATTTTACTTTGATATTAAAGTTTGTTTTAGTTTTTCCAATGTAGATTGAATCGCAATCTTTACAATTTAATTGGTATATTCCAGATTTATTATATTTATGGACTTTGTCTTTGTGATTTTTTAACAATGTTCCTATATTATTAGTTGTGTAGAAAGCCGGTTTAATGTTTGATTGTAGGGAATTTGATAATTGTTTTTAAAATATGTCATTTATAAAAAGAATCCGCCTCCATTGTTTAGGTGGGTTTGCTTTATTTACTGTGGGAGTAGAATATAAATATCTTAGAGTATATACTCTAAGATAAATATTTATTTATAAGTTTGCGTTTTTGTTTTTGATTTAATATTTGATCAATTAAGTTCTCATTATAACCATTATTATTAGCAATCTGTTTTATTGTATTAAGTTCTTTTTTTACATTAGTATCATCTAGTGGAACGTTAATTAACCTTTGTATCATTGACTGGAATTCGGAATGTTTATGGGCAATTGGATATTTATATGTGCAGTTATTTTTATTTTAAAATTTGTTTTACATTTTGAGTCTTTTATATTTGGCGATAAATCATTAAATATTTTTGGAGCAATTACATTGTATTCCTTTTTACCAAAAGCGGTTGATACAAATGGGACAATACAGTTAATTTGTGTTGCTGAACGAGTGTTTTTATTTTGTTGGGTTCTTTTGACCTCACTTAATTTATCATAAAATTTAAGTTAATGATGATCATGATTGCACAAGATTTCAAGCTAAGCCATGTCACACTGGGTGACTGGCGAAAAGATCTACGAAAGTGCGGGAAGGTCTATCCCAAAGAACTCTAAGTTTTGCGACATCTACAATTCTGGACATTGGGGCATAAAAATAAAAGCTGCTCTTAGAAGATTTATTAAATAGCAGATTTTAATTTCTAGTTACACGGTTATTAACATTAAAAAAATATATTACAACAGAGATGAGACATTACTTATAGCACTAACTGTTTTTACAAAATGCATATGAAGTCGATGTACATTCTACGTGTCTCCAATGAAAACCGACTAAGATTTTGCTCTATTTCAACATAGGAATAACTACCCTTTTGAAATCCGAGCAACCATGCCACTTTTCTTATAAAACGGTAATGGACACTGAATATGGTCAATATGAAGCTTATAGATTGGAGATCAAATTGGAGAAGCATATTCTAGAGGAGGTCGAACCAATGAGCAGTTAAGAGTTTTGATGGTATAATTATTTTGAAGTCTGCCGTCATTCTATTGATGAAACCGGGAAGGAAAGAAGAGAGTTTTTAAAAATTTAATTTATCAAATATTTGAAAATGGAAAGATAAAAAAAATATTAAAAAATCATGGCGTTTTTATTTCAAGAAATAGCTTAGGTACATAATCTAGTTTTTAGAGTCATTTTTCAAACCGTTGTTACTTATAATATTATGTTTATTTAATGTAACAAAATAACAAAGGTTGATTTTGTATTATACAAATTGGATCGAACTTCCAAGAAGAGATTTCCAGAAATAGAAAACAATACCATAAAAACAGGTTTCGTGAATCTTGTATTCCCATAAAATTATTTGAAAAGTGGCCACCATTTCTAAAATTGAGTCTAAAAATTCCAAATGTTGATGACTCTATTTTTTAAGCTTTCGAGTAAATCGAAAAAAAAACAACAATTAAGTTGCAAGTTATAATTTGAATCGTAACGCTTTTTTTAAATGTTTTTGCAAATTATTTTGAAAAAACCATCAATTTTGACTGTAAACTAATTTTGAAAAAAATGATCAACTTTTGAAAAACAAATAGGTAAAGTTCTGTTATGGTGAAAACATCAAAAAGTACACAAACAGTAAAATTTGACGTATATGGTCTCTTGAGTCTACAACTGTTACCAAAGTTCTCTGGAAAGAATTAAAAAAAAAAAACTTAAATGAAACTTTAACTTGGAATTAGTCGTGAATTTTTAAATTAAGATTTTTTATTAAAAACATTAAGTTCGTTATAACTTAAAAATGGAAGAAAATTATAGACCTATAAAATTTATTCAAAATTGTAATTTCTATATGGGATTGCCCAGAGCTGTTATCTCTCATCAGCTTCAGGATGGCTGGAAGAATGATTAGACAGGTGCCACCGTTTTGTAGCAACAATTCACAGACTTTGTTTACTAAACTTGTAATGCCGTATTAAATAGACTCCAGGAACTCGGCAACAGCTATTCCCACATATCGGATATATTAATGTAGGGTATTGTTCCGATAGAACAAACCTTTTGAACTTTTTCAAAGATGGTGAATGGTAATCAAACTTTTACAACAGTATTGTGAAACATTATGTTTTTCTTGTTATATTAATCCTTTAAAATATTTTATTATGTAGTTATATTTTTACATTTATTTTTTCATTATTTTAAACTTCTATTGAATGTGTAATATTATTCTCAGGTTTAATTTTTGTTTTTAAATCTTGGGTAAAAACAAATGTTTGTTTTTTAAAATATGTTTATGTTGTAAGTTTTGTAAAAGGCAATTTTTGTGCACTATGTAAATAAAATATTTTTTTAAATATAAAATCCATTGATAATTTAATTAATATTTTAATCTTAAGCGAATTACTTATGGATCACAAATACCCGCGTGATTTTGTATGAAACACTGTCCGTTATGTATTCAAAATGTCTTGTCAAGTGACTTGGTTTGAGGTACCTAGTTGTCAATATTATTGTGGCGATCAAAGTAAGAGTGGTCAAATGTGGAAATCGAGCTTAATTTTAGAATGCAAATATTGCATACTACAAGTACCGATAAAAATATGTGACATGTAAAAAGTAAAATTAATTGTATTTTCAAAAGTTTTTTTTCTTTATTTTAATACGCCTTAACGAAAACGCGGCATGATTGCTCGCGGCACTCGTGACGTCAATATTCAGTTTCGTCTACAATGTTTGGTATTTTTGCTTACTATTTGTATGGGCCGTTATTGTCGCCTTGATTTTACGAATGATTTTGACGTTGTAAATTATATATTCGTTGTGCATCTGGCAGGGGCGAACCGTGTGTAAAAGCGATTATGCGCAGCTTAATGTTTTACGGCTACTTTATTTACAGAAAAACCAACAAAGAATTATTATTTCTTATAAATCAATCATTGCCACCATTTGTATTTTTCTCCAAATATAAATAAAAATATTAATAAAGCGCGCCCAGCGCCAGCGGTCTACCAAGAAACTAGCCGATAACTCCAGCTTATTTCTTCATACAAATAAGTTTACTATACATCTTAAACCCAGGAGCAGGATTTTTCTCCTAGAGTAAACTTGCAGATTACACCAATTTTTTGAAGATTCTCTATTTGGAAAACGGTATTTCAAACATTGTTTCTTAAGTACAATTTTTCTTTAAGATGATTTCACTTTTGACATATGACTCGCAACACATGTGGCGCTCGACGCGACCGTTTTTGGCATTATTCATTTGTAGAACAAATCAGCCAGTTGACATTTCAATCGTAATGAGAATACCTTATACTGACTGAATTTATTGTGCTATTTTTTGTAAAATTTTATTTAAGTTATGTGTTAAATTAATGGATAATATAGCTACACAATATAATATCTCAAGAAGGTACGTCGTTTGAGTTCATTTTATAGATGATAGTTGTTATAACACACTGAACCACAAAAAAATAGCAATTTATAGTAAATAAAAAAAACTAAAATGAATAATAAGCTAAACTAAAGAAAGACACTAGTTCAGGAAAACGGGTAGGCGCTTTCATTGTTTTCCGATGTCATCAATAACTAATTTATTTTTATTTTGGAGTTTTCAAGATATTGAATTATTAGACTAAATTGTTTTATTTATTCAACCGGTGTAAAATCTTTCTGTTCCTGTATAAATTTGCCCTCATTTGTCCTAACAGACACTGCTTTGTTTATTGGATCATAAAACAAAAAAATGCTACGTTTTACGGCGGGAAAAACCAAATGTTTCGGGAAGTGTTTATTTTATATTTTTCCCGGAAATCTGCGCTTGCCATCTGGCGCCATCTGCAGAAGAAAATATATTGCTAGTTTAGAAGGTATGACACAGAGGGCGCATGTGTACATGCCATCGAAATGGGTTAGCGCCTGCTTAAATCCGTATAGGCAATTTGACTACCACCACGAATGTTTATTATCTCAAATACCTAATAGCTTCTACTATTACTATAGTCCTTAAAATATAGCTTGATTAGAATGACAGTTGTCAGCAAAAGTGACGACATAACTTTGTAGTAACGTCTAAGGACTGATTTATAATATTGACACGAAAAATCATTCGTATCTGGCATGTTAATTAATTTGTAATACAATGCTTGACATATAAACCAACATAATTACATAAAGTCTTATTTTTTGGTGAATAATTGTCTTAAACACACTAAAACATGCTTGTTTTTACATTTTTATATCAATTTTCGGAAACAGAGTTTCATGTCTGCTTGAAAAAACTGAGAAAATCGATTTTATCGGTACATGGTCAGTGATCAGTACTTTCCTATCACTAGTCACATTAGTTTGGCTGCTGTCATTTTAATCAAGTTTTATTTTAAGGACTACACTAGTCAACCTCGTGCTGTAATGGTCAGATCGTTTGCTTACCATAAAATAGGTCTCGGGTTCGATTCTCGACACGGTTGCTATGAAATATTTATTTAAAAGGGTGTTTTTACCCTAGAATATTTCGAGGCTTTACTGACAGAATGCTTTAAGTCATTAAAACAAGTTACAGAATAATCCCATATTAACGCAGGACTTTTAGTTTCATGAAGTTGGGACTTATGTCTCAAATAATATACAGTAAACTTGTGTACGAAAATAAATAAATCGCATTTAAAGCTTTTTTATTCTTTCAACGCATTATTCATCCCACAATTTTCTTTTTTTTTTTTTTTAAGATTTAAAAGAATAATCTTTATTCTAGGAATAGCATAAAATTTGAAATCAACAACTTGCACATATGTATTTGTGTATTTTTTAAAAATACATCGAGGCTTTACTGAGAAAATAATAATAATATACATAATAATCATGGTTTAATAACAAAAATATCAATTACTTTTTCTACTACATACACACTTAGGTTATAGATTTCTCTGGATCATGTCTAGTCTGCCTAACTAGGTACAACCTATTTTAAGGCAGACATTTTTATGCAAAATAAACAATAACATTACCACCTACTAGTTAATTTATTATAAAATTATGAAATATTAATTTATATGATTTATTATTTTTAAATGTTTAAAAGTAAATTTTTAGATTTTTCTCCCTTACCTTAACAGTTAACCATTAACCATTTTTTTACAAATTTATTTCATTTAATTCGGGTCATGGTTTTGCAATGTTAGGGTAAAATATTAAATATTTTGTGCCCCAGACACCTGAAACTTCTTTGCCCGAATTCAGAGTTTGTGATCCACGTGACCACAAACTCTGAATTAAAAATATCGAAATATGGTTGAAGAAGAATAAACTTAAGCTGAATACTAATAAAACTAAGTTTTTGAACATAGGAAATAAAAAAAATCCTATTTCACCAACAATAATGATGGATGCAGAAATATTAAAGTTAGTGAAAAAGATAAAATATTTGGGGATAATAATAGATTCTAGATTGACTTTTTCCCAGAATACAAGATATGTGACAAATAAGATAGCAAGGAAGGTTTCTCTTATGGGAAGAATCAGAAGATATATAACTGCAGATTCGTGCAGGATGATTTATAACTCCATAATTGTGCCTCATATAAATTATTGTAGTAGTATTTTGTTTTTGGCAACTGAAGGGGAAAAAATAAACTTACTGTTCTGCAGAATAGGGCTATGAGGGTAATTTTGAAAAAAAAAATACACCAGAATAAAGTTGATGCTGAAACAAGCAAAAATTATGACAGTACGTCAACTAATATATTTTAATGCAATGTTTTTTGTTCATAAAATGATTAATGGTTATACCTCAAAAGAGTTGACTCAAAAGGTTTTTTCTAATCAATGTGAACACGTGTATAAAACAAGAAATAAACATGAAGTAAGACTACCATTTCGTAGGAAAACAAGTACACAGAACTCATTGATGCACCGAGCTGTACAGTTATATTATAAGGAAATACCTTTGGAAATAAGAGAGCAAAAAATATTATTTCATTTAAATGTCAATTTAAAAAACATGTGTTTAGCAGATAAATTTTAAAAAGTAATCTTATTCATGTTAGCTTTATAGAAGTTTTCTTTTTAAATGTACGTATATCGTTTGAAAAATGTAAATAATTAGTATATGTTTTAATAATAATTAGATATAAGTTAATATCAGGACATTCATTTATTATGTTTGTACTATTTAAAGACAAAATAAAAAAAAAAAATAAAAAAAATCGGGCCACGTGACCCATCCTCTATTTTGACTTCTGGTAGTGTGAGAATGTTCCTTTTGGAATTTGGTAGAATAATTTGCTTTCACATACATTATTATTCTAAAAATGTATAATTGCCTTATTTATTTATTTGACGGACTTGTGCAGTCCATTCTAACGATGGTAAATACAATTTATAATAATAAATACAGGCACTTATAAAATAAAATACAATTTAATAAAATTAAAGCTAGGACAAAAAAAAAATTACTCCCTCAAGACAAGATCTAAGATCTAAAATCTCAGATTCCTCAAATAACTTGACGCTGAATGCGTGAAGTCTTTGTACATTTCAAACATTTATATATAAATGTGCAAATTGTTATGCCTTAATTAAAGATAACTCTTTTTGAGCTTTAAAAAAAATTAAAATAAAAGAAAATTGTGGAAGAAATAATGCATTGATGGAATAAAAAGCTTTTAATTTTAAAAGCGATTATCCCGTAACTTGTTTAATGACTTAATGTATTTTGTCAGTAAAACCTCGATTTCATAGTCCCTCGACTAGAACCTGAAGCTTAAAAATGATCAGCTTACCTTTAGTAACAAAAATGTTTAATATGTGCTGCGATTGGTGTACCAATGCAGTACCTTATGCACCATTATCTGCGGAAAGGAAATGCTGATCATTATGATGACTACTACTACTACCCTCACCCCCATTGCTCCACAAGGGTAGACAGAGAGGATGGACCGCCACACACGCCTACCCTGACATACATTCCTAGCTTCTTCTACATTCGTATATCTTGTCATACACGCCCTTCGATTGTGTCTGCTTTTGACATGACTGGCAGCTCAATCACTGCGGCCGCACTTGTCGGTAATTACCGATGCGATGAAAAATTCTTATTGATTTAATAATGGTGCAGTAGCTCAATCACAAATAACTATCGACTTGCTTAAAAACATGCTAAGCATTTGAGCGATCACAATGAACAACAATGAACATGCTTAAGTTATCGCAGTCATAAGTCAACGCGTGTGTAATCTCTAAGTCAACGCTCGTGTCGGTTTGTTTTTTGTTTTCCTCGTAAATAAATACAGTTCATTGGCGATAAATCGGCGTTTACTATAAAAAATAATAAAATATATTGGATTTGCAATAGTAAGGAGTACATAATACAAAAAAAGTGAAAATCAAATTACGACAGCTTTTCTTGACATTTGGCTTGCCAACCACAAATAGCATGATAAATAATAGTAAAAAAAAACCGTTTTGGAATATTTTCCATATTTATACAGGTGAAATGCAAATATGTGATTGCGCAGCAGGATTATACGTCGCGAAACGTAAAAATTTTGACATTTAATATTAAGTGTTTACGGCTGTTCCATTGTGATCGCAAATACGATAAACAACCATGGTAAGAAATTGTTATCACGTCGCTCATTAGCACGTCGATAGTTATTTGTGATTGAGCTACTGGACTTTTATTCAACGTGATAAACATTTGTGATTGAGCACCTGACTTAAAATTTTGGTTTATCTGATCATGCCAAGCATTTCTTGGTCGTCCTCGTCGTACGTTACCGTTCATTCTCCCCATGCGTATATCTGTTATACCATGCTTTCGTCGTCCATTCGTTCTACATGGCTAGACTACCTCATCATTCAAAATTTCATCATTCGTAACCCTGTCATGCGTTGATTTCCCACACACTCATTTATGACATCGCATTTTGACCGCGTTCACTCTGCTTTTATCCTTCCTCAGCCAGTTCCATGTTTCACTTCCAAACATAAGTGTTGGGACTAAAACTCCATTTTTAACCCCATTTAAATTAAACATTTGAGTTTAAACGTTGAAGCGTGTGCATTCGGTTGAGTAATAATTTATGATTAATATTTAAATCAGGGATGGGCCAAAATTTGCAACCGAATCGAATATAAGCTTTTTTCTTCTTTTCGTGTTAAAATAAGTATGTAGTTAAAATCTGAATTGATAGAGAACAATACGAACGACATAATGTCCATACAGTTATTTAAATTGACGTAAATACTTAGTGGACGCCTTGATAATCCGGCTCTTCTGTCGGAGTTATCATTAAATGTCCCCGGCTACCGCACCCGTCACACATCGAGCTCTCTATTTCATCTGCCAGCAGTTCGTACGAACTATGCCCAGATCTCTCCACTTATACGTTTTGTTAGTAAATATAATTTGAACTTTCTCCTTATTGATCCATTTGATTGTAAAAAAATAACATTTAAAATGCGCGTCTTAAAACATACTTTTTTGTCTTATACTTAGTTTCAATAATAAAGTCTTATTTTATCTTATTTTATTTTGTTTTTTTGTATTTTATCTCTAATTCTTAATATTTTAAATATATTTATATTTTCGACACTTGACACTTGTGCAATATTTACACACATGTCCACCCTCATTCCAATATAACGCTCATCCTCTCAATCACTTACACTCACACAAACACACTAGTATGTATTGTACGTGTATTTAATGTATTTCTGTGGTTATCTGTCATTGGTTTTATTCTCTGTATATTTTATTTGTTGTATTTTTGTTACATGTATTACTGTTGATATCCCCAATAAATAAAATAAAAAAAAAAAAAAAAAAAAATTATTCATAAAAATATTTCAAATAAGTCCATTTTAGAGCCCTGTTTTCTCTTAAGAGTATATGCGATGACCGACAGTCTTGGTGACGGTATTTGAGCATTGTTTTTTTGACACCCTCTCTGTAATTTCTGAAATAACTCCGCATGTGACGTCAGAGATTATCTTCCGCTTATTTTATTTCAGATCTGCCGATTGTTCCGTTGACGGTGAGCAAATCGGACATTTTCCACAACTCTATTATTATTGGCTGATTAATACGAACAAGTGACATCGTTAAAACAGTTCATTTTTATTAAGATATATTTTTTTTGGTACATTTTCAAGAAACTTTGTTTCGCAATTCAATTCTTTTATTTTTACCGCGCGCAAGAAAACATTTTTGTATCTAATTTCCCGTTGGGCTGAAATTCCTCATTCGATATATCCATATTTGACAAATAATACTTTATAAACAAAATAAACGAACCATCACGCCGTTTCCTCGTAAGGGTAGGCAGAGGATAGAACGCCACACCACTCTATCTTTGCATACAGATCTCGCTTCCTCTACATTCATACATCTGCTCATACACGCGCGCCGATTATTCCTACCTTTAACATGCCCATCTTCAAGTATTCATTGGATTTGGACATCTCATGTCTATCTCGGTCTTCCTCTATTTCTGCATCCATCAACATTCGCATCGTAAATATTTTTAGCCGTTCTTTCGCTGTCCATTCGCTCTACATGTCCAAACCAACGCAGAGCTCCTTTCTTGATTTTGTGGATAATACTTATCTCAGCCTTGCATAATGTACGGATCTCGACATTTGTACATCTATCTCACATAGTTTTACCACACATTCGCCTGAGAGATCGTATTTCGACAGCATTCAGCCTACTTTCATTCTTGTTTGCCCATACTTCGCTCCCTTACTTCAGGGTCGAGATCAGGACTTTATTGTGAACTGCTAGTTTTGCCTCTTGCGACAAACATTTATTTGCCACATAAATCATACTTCATATCAATCTAAATAATATTAATCGAGCACTTCACAGATATAATCCACACAAATCGACATTTTAATGGTCCATTATTACTGCATGGTCGATTTGAGTACCGCTGTATATTTTCTAGAGAAAAATTACTGGCCATATTCGATTCGAAATTCGGACCGTTTGAACTTTAAATTTAAAGCAGGAACCCTGTAAAGGGCGCCGCACACTGGCCGACTGCATCCGTAACTCGAATCACACGGTCAGGCGCCTCTCCGCTGGCCGAGAGCTTTCACTGGCATCCATGCGTGGATTACACACGACTTTATGCCGCTTTACACGCTGCTTAACTTTACATATCCCTCATATTTTATATTATATTCCTTAAATTATTATTTGGAGAACGTTCTTCAAATGTCGGTCAAACCACGAGAAGCCTTAAATAATGTTACGCTGTGATAGGCAGTCTTTTCATAAGTATGGACCCCTATTACAATGAGATACTTCAGCCCTACGGGATATTGGATACGAAAAATGTTTTTTTCTGCGCGGTAAAAGTAAGAGCGTTAAGTTGTTCGGCAAAGTTTCTTGAAAACGTACAAAAAAAATCACAATACATATTTATAAAAACCAACTACTTTGAACGACTATTGTGAAAATAAAACTTTGTTAGTAACACTAATAGTGTACAACTAATAACAAAGATTTATTTAACAATATTTTGAGTATGTCCAAAATTTTTTAAGACAAGGACTGGATTCAACTCCCTGGGGAGCTGTTTATATTAACATATTACAACAGAGATGAAGAACATTTAAGAGAAGGTAATATAGAAGTCTAGGCATCTACAGGGCTTATGACCTGTCAATGGCTGGTTTAAGTGGCCACTTTACACACTGTGTAACATTCACCATTCTCTCCATATCTGAACATCTATATTCCTTCAATTCCTTCGTCTGTTGATGTTTGTGAAGTTAAAGAGCTGAAACCTTTATTTATGCGGGTGAGATTCATCTAATTGAATTATTTCACCTACATACTAGGCAACGCCTGAAAATGTTATTTTTTCAATTTTAGACTTATATTAAATAAAGACATAATTCCCCCTCCATGCCCAGGTCCTTGAAGTTTTAGGTAGGGAGCGAGCGCTCTAATATCCTCAGGTTAAAATGTTATTTTTTCAATTTTCAGGCGTTGCCTAGTATGTAGGTGAAATAATTCAATTAGATGAATCTCACCCGCATAAATAAAGGTTTCAGCTCTTTAACTTCACAGACATCAACAGATGAAAGAATTTAAGGAATATAGATGTTCAGATATGGGCAGAATGGTGAATGTTACACAGTGTGTAAAATGGCCACTTAAACCAGCCATTGACAGGTCATAAGCCCCGTAGATGCCTAGACTTCTATATTACCTTCTCTTAAATGTTCTTCATCTCTGTTGAATATGTTTATTTAAAGATTGTTTTTTATAATAATTTATAATGAAGTGTTACGAAGTGAATGCCGAATTAATTAAAAATATTACTTTGAACGATGTCACTAATTTATATAAATCGAATCACACGGTTCACACGGCTCTACAGAGAATTAGAACTACCACGACCAAACATAATTATGCTTACATAGGACGGAAGCTTTTCAATAATTTACCACAAAATCTTCGTAAAGAAATAAATTATGGAAAATTTAAGGATAAAAAGAAAAGAAAAGAAAAGCTTCTTGACATAATTAACATTAACTGTATTTTGAAAATAAAGATGTATGTTTAACATAATATGCCTGTGTTTGTAATTTTATAAATTTTGCGTTTTTATCTCAATTTTTTTAGTGTTATATTTTCTCAATTTTTTAAATTGTTCAATTTTTATTTTATTTTATTATTTTGTTTCGCATTTTTTTATTCTTTTTTATGTTATTTTGTAAACTTGCCAAACACAAGGAGCCAGACTCTTTTTTGGCAAGTTCAACCTTAAGTGTTTCATTTGAATGTATTGTTTATTTATGCTAATAAAGGTTTTTATTTTTAAAAATATTTTTAAAATCTTCCAATGATATGAGGAGTTGTGAATGATTTTCGGTGTACTTTCCGCTAACAGACCAATCGGCAAACTGATCGAGAAGAAGTGGAAGAGAACTTGAGAAGTTACACGCGGACTTATTTCAGAAATACAAGACTAAAAAAAATCATAGCGCTGATAATACGATACATAAAAGTAAAAAAAAATAATTTTTGGCTTAGTTCAATAGTCTTATAACAATTTAAAAAATATTTTAAAACCACTGAACTAGGTACATTATCATCACAGGCAACTAGACATATTATCGTACATATAGATTACACACAAGAAGAAAAGCGTTATAGAATAAAGAAAGCTAAAACGAGGAAGTTCAGTGCTACGGGAAACTGGAAATGAAATAATTCCTACACGCGGTAAAAACGAGATTATTTAATTAGACGGCGAAGATTTTTGGAAATAGTGAAAAAATAATGAAAATGGTTTAATAATAATGAACTACTTTGAAGGACGTCAAAATTTCATTGTAATCAACCAAACAATTGCAGCGTTGACATGTATTGTGATAGGCTTCCGGTTACCGGGAAGCCATTTTTTTAACGTGTAGTTTTAGTAGTATATTTTGGAGAAAACTATTTTTCTGGGAAGTGTCGAAGGGACAAGGTCGCGTGGACGTCAACCGACAAGATGAAGCGGCTTAGTCACTGATTATGAGAATGCCTACAGACGAGCACAAGACTATTCCGGATGGAGGGAGACTGTCCACAGACGAGCCATGCCTGGAGTCAGGCGTAGTCGCCATCCTCAGACATGAGGCGCAGATTGAAGAGAGATTTTTTGATGGCCACAAGGCTCTAATTTTAAATGTCACGATAACTCACCGACGAGAACTAGTGGCGTCACGGGAGAAGTAATTTCAAAATTTAAAAAAATTATAGCGATAAGAATGCAAAAGAGATAGGTACATTAAAATAAAAAAATTGGCATAGTAAAATAGAATATTAAAAAAATCACTAAACTTTCTTATTATATTAGAAAAATAGTACTTTAAAACAAAATAACAAAAGTCATGAAAAGAAGCAATAAAAAGCGTAGCGAAAAATTACTTAAGAATAAATTATCAAGGCATACCAATAGATAATAAATTACTTTTCAATCCTCTTAGTGAATTACCAAAATTTTCTATATGAGAAGATTATAATAGATTGGAAGGTAATAGTTATTGTATACTAAGTAGGCTGGCTTTAATTTATTTTTTTATTATTATTAACTATCTTTTGCCCGCAGCTCGCGTGGTATTAGGCAGAAATTATATTTGTGATTAATAAATTGAGTCGTTTATCAAAAAGAATTTTATCGATAGAAAGATATATTTTATCAATATAGGAGTAATATCTTCAGTTGCAATATAATGTGTTTTAAAAACATTATAATGTGATACCACATTTTCTAATGATCGAATTATTCCGCTAAGACACGTGGTTAATTTAATTTTAAAACGGTTGTTTTTCAATTCTGTTCTAGCCCCTGCATACTTCCCAGCCAAGAATAAACAAGTTCAAGTTGTGGCTGGGGAGCAGGCCCATCTACAGTGCACGGCCCTGGGGGATACACCCCTCCACATCAGCTGGAGGAACCAGCACCATCACGCCATCACCCACCAAGTCGACCAGAGGTAAAAGACATTTTTACATCGCCAACTTTGTTAGGATGAACCTCTCTAAAACTTTCAGATATAGGTTCAGCAATGCAGATAATGAAACATCTATACACATTCTATGCGAATCTGATGCTTTACATCATGAAAAAATCTAAATGCCGCATCCTCGGGGGACCACCGGTTAAACCTGGGCCTCGATTATGATGGGAAGATAAAGACGTCATACTTTCACCTTGACGGGTATAGTTGAAGATAAATTCCCTCTAGCGATTATAAAGATATACTACCGACCCCCCATCTTCAAGTTTTGGATAGGTATGAATCAAGGGGAAGCGTGCGTCACGGTACACATATCTACGCTCTAAAATGACATAGCTTCAGTATGACGTCATAGTTGAAGATAAAAGTCTCCGACTACAAAAGTATAGTACCGATACCCCCTCAAGTTTTGATGTAAGTACATCATTTTATACCGACGGGCCTAGAACCCCTCGACACGTTTATCTATGCATTAAAAGTGTCAAAAATTTGGTTCCACCGAGAAATTTTTCCTTTAATTATGATTTATTAAAATCTTTAATCGTTTTGAGGTTGGCACTTTTTTTCTTAAAAGCCTATTCAAAATATGAGAGAAAAATAAGTAAGTTTTGAAGTCGAATTAAATTCCGATATAACTGTCACTTTAATAAAACGAACGCCTAGATGTGAAAATAATGTCGTTAGATTCTGTCTTATTAACAAAAAGGTACTATTAACAAATAATCTAGGCGTCAGACATAGATAATATGCGTCAGAAAGTTACAATTCTAAAAAAATTATTTGGTTATTATATTTTTTTCCATCTGTTTTACTATCTTTCCGAATGTATGTATCGAGACGTTAAAGAAGCCGGCTTTGTAGTCGATCGGTAGTTACATACAGACGATCTTTAAGCATACCGTCTAGGTGATTCCCAAAAGTCATGCAAAATTCATGTTCAAGCGAGCATTTTTTGCTTGAATTGGGATTTATTGGAGTGTACGATTGCTTTAAAGTGAGCATTTTTAATTACAGAAGCCAATTTAAAATATAAATGAGAACTATTTTAAATATTAATGACGTAAGGAACGCGGACTAATTGTTTGCGGTCATTCTATTGGCTTGTTTCGATCATATGATGTCGATATGACAAGTAGGTAGAACATACCGAGGTAAGATATATGTAGATAGTACAGAAGTTAAATTTACCGTCTCATCATAATTGAGGCTCAGGAACTTATATAGCATTGATTAGATTCAGATTACACTGTCTTATATGTTTAATTAATACTTTTTGTAATAAATTATTAATATTGCAAGATTTCTTTATTTTGCAGGTATTCCATTCGAGAGCAAGTATTGGACGATGGAATGGTGTCAGAGTTGGGGATACTGCATACATATCGTCAAGATACAGGAACGCTCACTTGCTTTGCTAGCAATTCCTTTGGGCAGGATGAAATGGTCATCCAACTGATTGTGCAAGAGGTATTTAACAATACTTTTATTTATTTCCATCTCCATTTTATTGTTTTTCGTTGTCTAGCTCAATGCTGGGCGTGTTAATCTGTCGGGGTGTCAGGTATTAAATGTATGATACGCCTCCATTTCTTCTACCCTGAGAACAGTGCTCACTCATTTCCACTCGTTTCCTTTTCAGGATTTGTATCTGAGAGTAGTCGTCGAGTCGAAAACACGTGTCCATAGTTCTAGTTCTGTTTCGCTCAGAAATGTTTTCTTCATTTATTACTCTATAAAAATGAGGAAGTTCAGTACTATGAAAAATTGGTTTAAAAAGGAGCATTGTAAGAAAAAAATCATAAAAATGATTTAATAAAAATTAAATATTTTGAAACTTCAGTTAATGTGAATAATGATCTATTATAGCGTTGTTGTGTTGCAATATAGCAGCAGAACTTACCGAATAGAGCTTGTGACGTCACTGGCGGAGTAATTACAAAACTTTGAAAAATCATTGCGCTGATAATACAATACATAAGAATGGAAATAGTAATATTTGTATTAGTTTGATTGTCCATTCACAAATAAAAAAAATAGTAAAAAACCCATGAACTTTTCCATTATTTAACAAAAACTCCCATCACTTACATGAAATGAAATTAATTGTAGTGCTTTCACACTTATAGATTACGCAGACAGGGTATAGTCTAAGCTTATAACCGAGTTGCACAGTTTAAACCCGCGCTATGCCAGCGGGTGCCCTGCAAGACATTGGACCCTTGCGTTGAATTATTGATATTATTTATATTTTTTCGTAGTCATTATTGATTTCGACAATAGTATTTTTATTTCCGTAAAAACATATTATTTTATCTTTCCTGGCCATTAATTTGATTTAATTTATTACACATATTTTCTCGTGAAAACGTTTAAAAAATAACAGTTTAGGGCAGTTGGCAACTCCTTCCCCTCTCCTTTAAATCTCAATTTAAATTATTTTTTTGGCTCCCCATTTCCCTTATGGCATTAAATATTATGTTATGAATACAAATATAATATGTACAAATATTAAAGTTTTTTCCGTTGCTCAATTTTTGATAATTAATAAACAAAAAATTACTCCATAAATAAAGTTTATATTTGAAGCATTTTATTATAAAAAATTACTCATTTTCTAAAACATTTTTTTATTATTTTTATATTATTATTTCATGTATTTTATCGGAACCTTTTATTAAATGCAAGTAGAGACCTTTACATTAGGATTATATGCTTATTAAATGTAATCGATTATAAATTTAACATTTATAATAAATTACTCACGTAAAATTATCAATATTGTATATACAAGAAATTGTTCATTTAAATGCACATGCTTTATTGCGCGGGCAGGCTTTTTTACTTACATTGTTTATGCGAACGAGCTTACACTAAAATGGAGCCACATAGTAAATATGAGTTTCCTTTTATACAAACGGCAGGGTCGGCAATTTAGAAAAATAGGTAGTGCGTTGATTCACTCATTAGTGTATGTAAATTCCGATAATATTGTATTTAGTTTGGATGGATGTGTCAAAAGAATAAAAATTAACACCAGTAATATTTAAAAAGGATTTATTTGAAACGCAGTTGTTTTTAAACGGTGTGCCTACACCGTTGTGAGTCTTCACAGTTTATTTAAAACAGTTTTCCCTTTTTTTTCAATGCCTTAAAGGTTACAACTGCATATAACACTGTTTCAGTTTAATTTGCCTTTCCGTTGTGGAAATACCTTTAGTTTTTGTGTTATTTTATAACGACTTCAAGGTCGTGGGACTGCGCGGGGGGGGGTGCAGACGAGCCGGGGAGATTTAATGCGTATATGTGTATGTACTTCTTCCGTAGGAGATTATAATACGAGTAGGTAGGTATTATAGATAAAGATTTAAGTTAGGACGAAGCGCGGTAAGGGGGTGCGGTGGGGCGTTGAATTTTATTTACTTCTGCGATTAGTGATAATGATTTACTTTTTTTTTAAGATTTAATTTATTTTTGTTAAACTGTTTTAGGTGTTTCGGAAGGGTAACTGTTTTAAAAGAGCAGTTTACATTTTTTGTTACAATCTGCATTATTCGGCATTTTCACTGGAATAAAAAAATATATATTATGTTCTTTATTTCAGGTTCCGGAGATGCCTAAGAACATAAGAATCAACGATCAACAATCCAGAAGCATCCAAATATCTTGGAGTCAACCTTATGCCGGGAATAGTCCTATTATCAACTATATTGTCCAGTACAAAGCGGGCACAGGTGAGAATGTATTTATATTGTTTAGCAGTAAACCAGGTACAGTGAGAATCTAATTTAAACTGTCCAATATACCCAAGGTATCATGTAGCTACATAAATCTACAATACGTACGGCAGAGCACAAGTACAAAGTAATCAGAGGTAGGAATGTATTGTGGATTGATTGACAATTTTTTACCCGGCTTTCTATAAATAAGCCTTTATAAAATATGGGTAGTATTTAAATGAACAAATATGATTTTAAGTTTAAATTAAGGAATGATGACTATTGTCCATGCGATGATATTTCTTCACAGAGTATCGAACATCTGTTATTTCAGTGCCCATTTTTCAGTTTAAAACGCCATAATCTTGAAGCAGAATGCAGGAAAAATAGACTGTAGTTAAAAGTAGTTATCACGCGCCATTGTTCTTGAACTTTGGAACAATGGTGATTGGATTCATAAGGGTAATAAACCAAAATCAGTGATCGAACATCCCATTTCCAAGAAAAACAAAAACGATTTTTTCCGAGTACCTTAGCCTTGAACATGACACGTAAGGCTACTAAACACAGGGGTCCAAATATATATATATTTAAAGAAACCTAACACATCCCAAAACGGTATTTTTTGAAGCACCTCATGTATTTACTCAAATCCGTTGTATAGTCACTCCCTTAGTCCGGAAGGCCTGTTGACTACTGCCAACAGACCGGCTTCTCTTGAAGAGTTTTAAGTGGTTTCCTCTCCACGCGAGCAAATGCTGAGAAGTTCCTGATTAGCCCACATTAATATATCCCTCCTGATCCCAATAGTTTAGATAAATTTTAAGATATTTTATTGCAGAAAAATCCACTCTTTAAATATAAACCTTGTAATAATACAGCAAGGTTAATAATATAGCAACTCCGATATAAAAAAATAAATAAAAAAAACTCCCTTAGTATTTTTTTCGCCCAATTTAATATTTCATTCGGACACTTGAAATTTTAATTGCTAGCTTAGATTAACTGTTTCCCACTATTGGTAGCTCATTTTACGAATTTTTAGTCATTCATAATTATCGCTAGTGAAGTTAATATTTTACAAACATAATTTAACGCCGCTCGGTTTTGTGTTAAAGAATCTCATTAACAGTCATCCATGTATTATTTATTCGCCCGGTTAATAATTCCCCAGATAATATTAAATGGTATTAATTTACTTAATTACCAAATACATATTTTTTTAAATTACGTTTGCCCAATAGCACCTGTTTTGTTTATAGTTTGGTCAGTATTTTTTTTTTGTGATAAAACAAAATGACCTTTTATTTCTGTTATGATAATATATATAAGATAAATAAATAATATGATAAATAAGCAACATTTCGCGGCCACTTTACGCATGCGCGCAGATGGTATGTCGGATAGAGGGGGGACTTTTGGACACAGTACAATGTATACAAACTTGGTCCTTCGCGCCTTCTGGTATATTATAATAGGAAAATATCACTTTTTTACATTTTAAAATTAATAAAGGTCTCGTAAATAATGTCCAGTGAACCAAAAAATGTTTTGTTAATTATTAGTTTCTAGCAAAAAAAATATTTTTTTATTTGTAATTTTAAATTCCCGCAAAAACGGTAATTCCATTGACCTCGACCCTAATACGTCACGATTCATGTTTATTTGTTCCTGGCTTGAAATTGATTTAGAACCTTATCACGAACCTTGACGTCACAAAAGCCAAGGCCAAACACGTCGCGTATTTTGAGTACCGTTTTTTTATTAAATTTCTTTTTTACATTCATGTATGAAAACATTTCTCCACAATATCCATATTGATTTTGAAAATACAATCAATTATTCTTAATTCATTTCATATATTTTTATCGGTATTTGTAGTATGTGATATTTCCCTATTACTTTACACTTCGCCATTTTGATTTCAGATCCTTGGCTTTCCCAGCCTCAAAAGGTTGTGGTTCCCGGAAGTTCCACAACTGCAACGGTACAGAACCTGAGGCCAGCAAAGTCATATCACCTCAGAATAATCGCTGAAAATCGGCTGGGAATGAGTGAGCCTAGCCAAGTTATACCGGTCACAACACTTGAAGAAGGTATTTTTTCAATCAGTATTATTTATTTCTTAGTTCATTAATACAAAACACATTTTATAAACACGTGTAAACATTAATAAAATATACCTTTAAATCAAATTATTCAAGAAGCAAGCGGTGTTGTCACTCCTGACACGCGATGACACACTTGCCATATCCGCCTAGATTATGCCATAATTATACCTTCGTAATTTTAAATATATTTTAAGATTGTTTAGATTGAGTGTTGTTACATATATATATACCCATTTACTTCAATCTGTTAGGGCTTTCATAAGCCTGTTTATTAACTTTAAGAAATATATACATGTAGAAATTTTAATAATTGAATTATTGTAAAAAATTCATTCAAAACAATAAATGATATACTAATAAAATATGCACCTAAATAAAACTAGCAAAATAAATTATTTATTAACGCCCGGGGGGCTTTTATATACACAGGGTTTATAAACAATTTCCAAATAAAAAAATACAATTTAAATTTAACGATAAATATATTTTTTTAAACAAATGAAAGTTTAGAAAAATTATTATTCAAAAAATTTAAAGAATATTTTTTTGGTCATCAGTGCGTTTGTTCCCGGGAGAATCAATTCTCGGGAACGAAAAAGTTAATTTATTATTCAAATTAATTTATTAATATAAAAACGCATCTTATAAGTATTTCTTAAACCTAAACAATCCAGTATTAAAAATGTCAATCTCTGTGTTTTCAATATTGTTGTTTAAATAAAAACACCAACTTTTATAATACTCAAATAACTTGAACTTTCCAATTTGTCATTAACAATCTTAAATAAATACAACAGGCCATTTACGTTTCTTTTAGTTTCTAACGTTTTGAACTTAATGTGTTAAAGTACCTTTTCGTTACTATTCAGTGTGGAACTCAGTTGACATTTCTGCGATAAAAGTCTGAAAATATTTTTTTGTATGGATTCAACAATAGATATATAGGTAATGTAATGTGAATTCCAAATGGTTGATCCATATTCCATTTTACTTCTTACTAGAGAGTTATACAATTTTATTGAAGATTGGTGTTTTTTTAATGGTTTCGTTTATGGATGAATCCCAATATTTTTTGCGATTTATATTTTATGTTAGCTATGTGATTATCAAACACAAATTTTGATTCTTAGGTAATTCCTAGATCACATATTGTATCAACATTTTTCAAGAAAACATTATCTATTAAATCCGAATAATATATTTTCGTTTGATTTTGGGTAAACTTTATTGTAAAACATTTATCAACGTTTAAAAACATAACATTACAAGTACACCAGTTACTCAGTGTATCTAAGTAAATTTGCAATAGTATGTGGCAACTTCATCACACTAAAATCAGCCAGTACTTACGTACATACGGTTACTTGGCTAAAATACAATAAAAACAAAACTTTTTTTTCTTTTATTATATAAATAAAACACGAGTGATACTTCAATCCACAACTTTGGAATTTCCAGTGACCGGTTTCATCGCTTTCGCGACATCTTCGAGACTGGTATCTTTATTAAAGAGTTAAATGTATTTATACAGATCAGAGGTAAGGATAGATAATTCAAAGTTATATGTGAGTAAATTAAATAAAGTTATTTTTATCTTAAGGATCATTATCAACAAATTTTCTTTGGGTTAACTAATGAATTAATATAATGCTATTTTAATGAGTTTAAGTTAGCAATGAATTGATAGTAATGAATTGATATAATGCTATTTTAATGAGTTTAAGTTAGCAACGAATTGATATAATGCTATTTTAATGAGTTTAAAATAGCATTATATCAATTCATTAGTTTACCCAAAGAAAATTTGTTGATAATGATCCTTAAGATAAAAATAACTTTATTTAATTTACTTACATGTAACTTTGAATTATCTATCCTTACCTCTGTTCTGTATAAATACATTTAACTCTTTAATAAAGATACCAGTCTCGAAGATGTCGCGAAAGCGATGAAACCGGTCACTGGATATTCCAAATTTGTGGATTAAAGTATCACTCGTGTTTTATTTGTATAATAAATTACAATGAACTTCCATCAAGAATTTTTACTTACAAACTTGCAACTTTTTTTTCTTATTAATTTCCTACCTCACTTAATAATATTAAGGTTTTTGTTCCATCCTGTGTTGATTTTATATTTTCATTTTCATTTTTCGTTATCGTTTATTTCAACTTTTCTATGATATAATTTTGGTCCTTCGAGCCGGATAGATTAACAATACACCCTCTTTATTGCTATTGGTTTCCTTCCATATCAAATCATTCTTTAATTTATAAACCCAAACATTTAATTTTCCAAATTGAAATTTATTGCAACAGAGCGGGAAAACATTTTTGAGAAAAGAATAAGGAAGTCTAGGCATTGGCTTTTTAAGAAATCACTTTACGCACATTTACCATTATGCCAAGGTTTGAACATCCATATCCAGGGGTGCAGCCCAGCTGTGTATACAATCACCTGAACTCACTCAAAATATTGATGATTTAATGTTTCAGCTGTTTTCAAAGAGCCTTAAATAATTGTTCTAGAAAATAAGAACCAAGCTTTCCTTTGGACTTGATATAAAATGTGTACACCTTTCTTTAGGTCTAATTTATAATTAAAATTCTGAACACGTCTTAAATTGTTTTACTACCTATTCAGAAGTGAAACAATTTGTAACTTACCTTGATAAACAGTAATAATAAATGATGATTTTAACCTTCGTTTTGTTATTTTTCATTAGTGCCGAGTGGAGCACCTTTGGATATCAGAGCAGAGGCTAAAAGTTCTACCGAGCTGGTGGTTACCTGGGAACCACCACAAAGGGACATGTGGAATGGAAATCTTCTAGGATACTATGTTGGGAGCAAACAGGTTTATTCACTTTAACATTTAAAGGGACGTGGCGTGAAAAATTCAAAAATGTTATGTAATATTTCAAGGCGACATTTACAGTTCATTTCAAGCTATAGCCAAAAGATTTAAAGTATCATTAAACATTGTACGACCATATTTTTTAGCTCACCATAATACTTCAATTTAAAAATAAAAAATTCAAAAAGTTTTATTGGCTCATTCTTCTTCTTCTTCTTGCACTGATTGTCTCTATGTGTTTATGAAATGTCAGAGTGCTCACAAATCTAACGCCCAGATCCTTAACATTCGATGTCGTATCAGATTCTGGTCATTCATTTTGTAGCGAAAAAAATAGTTTTTTGGGCCCTAGTGAAGGACGTGACCGAACACTTGGAAACATTTAACCTAAGTTTGTTTCGCCTTCCCCATTCAGATATATTAGATATATCTGCTTGGAGAAGACGAAAATCGTCAGAAGTTGTCACTTTTAAGAATAGTTTTAAGTCATCCGTAAACAACAGAAAACGCGAGTTCAAAATTACATTTTTTATATTATTAATGAAAATTGAGAACAACAATGGACCCAGGTTTGAGCCTTGCGGGACACCCGAGAAAGTATGGAAACACTCTGACGCGAATAGACCGTAGGAGACGTATTGGTTTTTGTTTTGGAGGTAGCTTGCCATTAATTTTAACATACCATCCGAGTAACCGATCTCATACAGATTATTTAATAAGACATCATGGTCGACAGTATCAAATGAAAGAAAACAATATTTTTTTAATGTGAAAAATAACAATCCAAAAAAAAGAGACTGGAGAGGGTGTGTTTTTATATTGCTAAGTCTCCTCCTCCGACTCAGATAAAATAGGGGCAAGCTCTCTAACATGCTCAGATTTAACCGGTGGTTTTCCGAGGACGCGGCTACTTTTATGACACAAATCATGACATTTATTTTATTTACATAGGTGGATGTGAACTTAACTAATGCTGTGTCGATGAGTCCTCAACAAAATTACAACTTCAAGACTGTAGAAATGGGCCAACATGGCGGGGGGCAGACCATTCTCGTGGGGCTGGAGAGGTTCAGTACTTACTCCATCATAGTCCAGGCCTACAACACTCGCGGTTCTGGGCCGGCTTCGCACCCGGTTACAGCTGTCACAATGGAAGACGGTAACTTATGACATATTGACCAAAAATATTTTAAGTAATAATGCAAATATTTTTTAAGTTACATATTTCACATGTCATTCAAATATTTTTTTTATTTCTGCTAATTTTCTTCAAACAAATGTTGATTTATTTATTAAAATATTGTTAGTTTACTTAATTTTATGTGGAAGAATACTAATTGCTATTAATTTTTAAAACAATAGTGTGTTTGGAAAATAACGTATTCGATAAAATATTTTTAAAGTATATAAATAATAGCATTTCTAATATTTTAAAATAAAATCACTTTGTTTTTAGGTACCAATTATATTTTTATAATTTGACAACCAACTAGTTTCGGCAATACCATGCCATAACATATTTTAAATTTTCACAGTGAGGGTAGAGTGGGCATGGTTACGGGAGTAGAGAGGAGAGGGGGTGTAGCCGACGTCATAGTCCTTTATTTTATTATTGTATGTTATTATAAATGTTTCAATCATTATTTTAGTTATATTTAATATGTAACCTAGTATGTATGAGTCTGCGAGGCTAATTCCGTGTCTAACCGGCCGCTGCCGTATAGAGGACGAATTGAGCGGAGCGTGTCAACCTAGCGGCCCTTTCACGTCCACTCTAGTCGGCGCTCGATTGTGCAATGGAGGAACGGGGCGGGGGTCAGGGCTTATACGTTGGCTAGAGGGCGCCTATTTACGTTGGCCGCTCGGGAGAATACTTGGCAAGAGTGGGGGGCCGGCACCATTCCCATACCTAAGTTAACCGTAGGGTCAGATTTTGTAACCTTGTATAAATATGTGCACATGTGAGAAATAAAGACATCGATCGAAAACAGTAAACACTCTCTTTTAACTCTACTCTGCCCGATTACTTCGCCACTTCGTCTTCAGATCTTTACTGCACCTTTCCTGGACTCAGCCGAATCCAGAAGCGGATTTACAACCTGCCAGCCGCCACTGTTAGCCGACAATATTTGGAATAAATATTCATACTTACGGGCTACTGATACCTATCGCAGCTCGCAGTAGAATACCAGCGCCTTGTCGAGATTTTTACAGTCACTATTCTTTATACTAGGCGAAAACGCGTCTCGTACAGGGGGTTTTCGTTTGGATTCAGGGAGAGGGAACATATTTAAAATAGGACTATTACTAAGCTTTATTTGGTTATTAATAAAATTAAAATTTTTATTTACAGCCTTTCTAATCTCCAATATTTCAAAATAATCAAGTGCATATCCTTTTTTGTTTGTATGTAAAATTTCGATGCCATCTTCAAAGTTGAATGAGTGGCTTTTTGTTAGGATATGTTCAGCAAACTCAAAAAAAAACTGTTTTTAAGACATTTCATATGTTCTCTAACTCTAGTTTTAAAAGTACGTGATGTTTTCCATATATAAAATGACTTGCAGTCATGGCACTTCAACTTGTAAATTAGTAGCCAAAACTAGTTGGATGTCAAATTATAAAACTATAAGTGGTACATAAAAGCAAAGTGATGTTATTTTAATATATTAAATAATAATGTTCCACAAAGTAAGTGCTTCAAACATCAAAAATAGCATTTCTAATTAGATTCTTAAAAAACTGCTTAGCAGTCTAAGGGTTAAATTACACTAATTAGGTACCTAATTTTGAGCTTTCCTGAGTATTCGAATTTTAAATTTTGACAACTTTGATACCTATTAAAAATTGAACTTGTTTAGATTCGCATCGTAAAAAATAAATGAAAGACAATTATGTTTTTTTTTGTTTTTCTGAAGTGTTCAATGTTTTTGTTCAATACTGTTTTGCTCCCATTGAACATTTGTAAATATTGTATGTTTCTGATTAATATTACCTAGAATGGTAAATATATATTTTTTTTAAATTTCAAATTGTAATTTTGTAAAATGAGGAAGTTCAGTGTCTTTTTTTTTCTTTTTTTATTTGTTAATAGACTATTAAACTAAGCGAAAAAAATAAAATAAAAATTTCGTATCGTATTATCAGCGCTATGATTTTTCAAAATTTTAGATTTCTGAAATAACTCCGCGTGAGACGTCAGAGGTTGTTCACTGTTAGTTCTTCCCATTGGTCCGTTTATGATAAACTAACCGGATAGCCTTCACAGCTGTCACATCATTGGTTGGTTCTTATGAACCAGTGACGTCATTCAAAGTAGTGCATTTTTATTTTAAAAAATTTTTTTTTGTACATTTTTAAGAAATTTTAAATTTCATGCTCTAATTTTTACCGAGCGCAAGAAAATATTTTTTGTATCCAATTTCCCGTAGGGCTAAAGCTCATCATTCTGTCAATTTAAGATAAATTACTAAAAAATATTTGTGTTTCCAGTGCCCAGTCTTCCTCCCGATAACATCCACTGTTCAGTTGAGAGCTCTCAGAAGATTCAAGTGAACTGGGAATCTCCTCCTCTTTCGGGAAGAAATGGCATTATCCAGGGATACAAAGTTTTCTATACTCCACTCCAAGAGTGGTATGGTAAGTGTAAATCGCAATTTTCTTTCTGCAATCAGAAAACAATCAAATCCAGTATTTGCTGGGCCTAAAAAGTTTGTTTATTGTCCGAGTTATGTTTTCCAGATAAAGAAGATCACGCGACCAAACAAACATCGCAGTTGAGGACAATGCTGAATGGTTTGAAGAGATTCACCAACTATTCCATCTCAGTAGCGGGCTTCACGGGAGCTGGTGATGGAGCCAAGAGTCATCCCGTCTACTGTCACACTCAAGAAGATGGTATTTACCTAACATTATATATTTAAAACTGCATTGAGGTATATAACTAGAGTAAACATGAGGCCAATTGGCATATGTTTGATGAACGGACTTTGACGAGCATTCTTCGGGTATTTTTCTCCTCGCAATTAAACTAAAATGCCTTTATTTACGCTAAGATACTGCACAAATCGGTCTGGAAAAGCGATGGTATAACCTTTTACCAATAAATAATGCTCTTTTCTTAATTAATACTTGTTTAAAATAGCTATTTTAGTGTAAAAAAACGTCTTATTAATATGTTACCAATTTGTGAGTAGTCTCTGTCCTGCTCAGTTAGTCAGGCGTATAGTCGTTTCACTAACGACAAACGAAGGTGCCGCGTATGCGGAAGGGAGTGACACACGGAATAGAACTTACAGTAGACCGATGTCAACAGTCCGTGCTTTTTACTGGACTACATGTTTTGCTCGCCAAAGTCGACGTGATTTGACGTGACGACAATTGTTTCCTCCGCTGGTCATTTCCCTTTCTTTAGGGACGACTTTTTAGCTCGGATTTGTATGGAGTGTTATCTCTTTATATTAAATCTCAATGGAAAACTGTTGCTTTTTTATATCTTGAAATTCATTATGTACCTACCTGTAATTTTGTTGCAAAAATATAAGATAGACGTGTCGTAGCCAGTGTGTCATTTTAGTTGTAACACATATAGTCTTCTTCTTTTTCATTCATTTTCCGCACCTACTGGTGCATAGGGCATTGGTACACCAATCGCAGCGTATCTTGATCATTTTTGGTACATGGCGGTAAGATGATCAGTCTTACGCTTCGGGTACCAGTCCAAGGACTATGAAATAAAACGCGCTGACCATTACACCGCGAGGCCGACAAAATAATAATAATTATCCAAACTTTAATATTATACTAAGGTTTATTAATAGGAATCCGGGTCAAAAAAATCGACCACCATGACAATACTAACAAAATGTCTACCTTGTTTTATTTAACAATCTGACAGATGATAAAATAATCTAATTCTTAAATAATATTCTTTGTGAATTCGCTATTTACTTACACATGAAATTAATGTGATCTCCTATTCCCTTTTTATCCCAGCAGTATTTTGACACAATCAAACGACACAACACGACATAATTGAATTTAAATTGGCAGTTGCATACTAAGCGACGTCTACAGAGTAACTAATGGTCAAAACGTAAAACTATTATTTTATGAGTAGTTTAGTCGGCTTTAATTTTATGCGTGTATGCGGTTTCTGGACTATTATGATTCTAAGCTTAGGTATCTAAAAACTTGTTACCAATAACCACCACACTAGTCACTGATTGATTGGGTTAAATTAGGTAAATCAATGATAATATGAATGTTATTTTAATTAGTTTACAAAACAAATCATTAATAAATATCTTTATTATATAGTTCCATCAGCTCCAGCAGATATCAAAGCAGTAGTCAGTTCAGCGAATAAGATCCTGGTGTCGTGGCTTCCTCCGTCTAGTGCTAATGGCATCCTTGTTGGATACACCTTCTACATGAGCATCATTGAAGATGGCAGAGAGGTACGGAAGAAAATATTTTACTTACAATTTACAATTCGAATAATGTGTGGGAATATAATAGAATAATCCGATTTCAACCAGTACAGATCCAAAAACAGGATGTCAGGAAAAAATCAGTTGATTTTTTCTGATTCTCGGTTAATTATTTTCCAAACTGTTTTTATTTTAAAATCAGCCTTGCGAATTTCCGCATTGAAAAATTTGATTTAGATAAAGAGGTATTCACCAAAGTTAAAATTGTTTTTTTATGAATCATTACTATGATTTTTAAAGTTTTGTAATTTTGCATTCCACCTGTGACGTCAGTAGTGCTGCCATTTAAAAGTAGAACCCTGTACCTGGCGATAAATGGCTATTTATCAGGTATCCATCTGAAATCTATCACAACACGTAACAATGCTATAACTTTTTTCTTGCACCACAACAGGGCAGAAGACTCAATTACAGTGATGAATTAGATCACCGAACACCCAGGCTTGAGAAAAATCACATTTAATTTTTATGTTCTCGAACCAGGAACTTTCCGTGTGTGAGTCAAGCATCTTGAGTCACCACTACACCATCAGGCCGCCATTGATTGATTATTGTTCAGATGAAATTGTGACGTTTCAAAGTAGTTCATTTTTTCATGCATCCTCCGAAACCGAAATCAATACGTTTCACGTGGCTTATTTGCATCAATTTTTTTTAGTACTTACTCAGGTGTTCCCCAAGGGCCCAACCTGGGCCCATTGCTGTTCTCTATTTTTATCAATGATATTTAAAAAATTCTAGTCAATTTACGTTTTTTATTATTCGCGGATGACTTGAAGCTATCTTTGAGGGTTAAAACCTTGGATGATTTTCGTACTATCCAGGCGGACATAAACGTATCTGAATGGAGAAGACGAAATAAATTATTGTTGAATATTTCAAAATGCTCAGTTATGTCTTTCACCAGGGCCTACAAAACGCTTTTTTTCCACCATAAATGACCAGAATCTTATGCGGAAGGTTAAAGATCTAGGAATCACTTTTGTGAGTTCCCTGACATTTCATGATTAGATCGAAACAGTTTGTAGTAGTTCGTTGAAGATGTTAGGATTCGTCTTGCGTACTGCTGGGGTTTTTGGTAATACACGAGTACTGAGAACTCTTTATAACTCGTTGGTGCGAAGTTGACTCGAGAGTGGCTTGATAATTTGGGGACCGAGTGAGATGAAGGACTCTCTTATGGTAGAGAGGGTTCAGAAGAAATTTCTTCGGTTTCCCTACATGAGGGAGTGCGGATATTATCCATGGCTTTATCCCACCGAGTTCCTCCAGGGTATGCTTGGTTACAGCAGTTTGAAGACCAGAAGGAATGTGTATTTAAATACGCACTTCTTTCGATTGTTACGCAGTATTATTGACAACCCTGAAATTATCCGGAGCATTAGCTTTTATGTTCCGGACTTTAGACAGCGTCAGCATAGACTGTTTCACATTCCAATATACAGGACCAACCAGCCAATGGTTATGCCTGTTGTAGGGCTATCTCTATGTTGAACAATATTACTTTGGACATTGAAATTTCTCACGTCTCTGAAGCAGTTTTTTGTTACAATATTCTCTTACTTTTTTATCATATTATTCTCTTGATATTATGTTATTATGTGTTATTAATATATATATATATATATATATATATATATATATATATCTAATTTTACCTTATTATTTTTATTATTTCTATGTGTATGAATTAATATATTTCATTTTGTAATGTACATAAATATAAATAAATAATGTCTAAAATTGGAATTGAATTGAAATATGTGAGAAACTTCGCAGTACAATTAAATGTTGTTATTTTTATCTCGTGTTATAAAACATTTTTCGTATCTATTTTCCTGTAGCACTGAACTTTCTCATTGGCAAGAAACTTATTTTCAATGATGAAACCACGTTGAAAGAGATACAATTTGATAGATGAGATTTTTTAATAATATCCACAATATGTTTAGGAAGGAACACATAAACGAATCTTGTCTCCAAACACGGAAGCACACGAGACAGTTCGCCTTCAAGAAGCTGCCACTCATCAGTTCTGGCTCACAGCTTCCACCAAGATTGGGGAAGGAGACAGCACAAGAGTAGTTACCATTCTACCTGGAGAAAAGGGTAATCAAATTGCATTATACTCATGCGTACTGCATTTAGATTTGAACATTATCATACTATTTATGTACATATCTATTTGGTTTGGTCAAACTGCACAACTTGCAGAGGATGGTTTTTTATTTATTTTTTTTATTGGGGATATCAACAGTAATACATGTAAAAAAAATATAACAAATAAAATATACAGAGAATAAAACCAATGACAGATATCCACAGAAATACATTAAATCCTCGTACAATACATGTAAGTGTGTTAGGGTGAGTTTAAGTGTGTGAGAGGGTGGGTGAGTGGGTGTTATAATGGAATGAGGGTGGACATGTGTGTAAATATTATTGCACAAGTGTAAAAAATATATAAAATATGAAGAATTAGATATAAAATAAGATTTTATTAAAGCAACTACTGAGTATAAGAGAAAAACGTGTGTTTAAAACGCGCATTTTAAATGTTAATTTGTTACAATCAAACGGATCAATAAGGCGAAAGTTCAAATTATACTCAAAGTTAAACGTATGAGTGGAGAGTTCTGGGTATAGTTCGTACGAACAGCTGGCACATGATATAGAGAGCTCGACGTATGACAGGTGCGGTAGCCAGGGACTATCTCCGACATAAGAGCCGGGCTATCAAGGTGTCCACTAAGTATGTCATGAAGGACAAGTAGACGGCGATTTTCTAAACCAAGCAGGTGGCGCTTTTTGCAGGAAGACATATAGTTTGTCTAATTTCTTTAAATGCACCATGTAAATTATTTGTTTATTACTTCTCATTAAATTGATTGTCATTGTTAACTAATGTTTGGCAATTGGGTCCTGTAACGTACGGGTTACCATGATTGCGCTGGTTCGTCACCCGCATTTGCCACAGTCAGCCTTCCCGGCATAAATGGGAAGCCGCCCTCCCAAGCAGAGCCAAAAGGCAAAGCCAAAAGGTACGGCCACGACTGCACTGACTACAAGTCAACCTCAATAACCCTAAAAGGAACTTTCCACCCCGTCTAGGTGGTCAAGAGAGGATAGTCGGCAGGCAGAGCGGAGTGAAGACCGGAAAGCGGGAGCTCACATAGGACGGAATAAAACGAGGTGTTTACTGTTTAGAGATCAGAGCTCAATTGATTTATTTTTAAAAACCTACCTTTTAAAGCGTCACGCATCGGGCTCGGCGGAGCTGGCCGTAATGCTGCGCCGAGAGTGGAAAGGGTCGTACTCACCCCACCACTCTAGGTACCATGTTGGCTGCAGGTCTCGTAAATACTGGTACGCCCCGCTCGTACGGGATATTTCGCCAATAGTCGCTAAGGCCAGACCAGAAAATGAACTTTTGTCTTTATTGAGGGTCTAGCACTTAGCTTACAGATACCGGGTTCCCTAGCTAGGACTTTCACCTCTCGCGGGTTCGGAACAGTTGCATAATGAAATTGGCCTAAAAGCAACTAATAACATTACATTACAATTTTCATTCATAAATAATTTATGAAATAAACAATGTCATGCATACGAAGTAAGAGAAAAAAAAAGATATAAAATGGCCAATGAAGAGACAAAGCCTCAAAACTCAATGTCCAAGGGTATAAAATAGTACAAGATTTACCTAAAAATAAAAAAAATATGGAAACCCTCAAAATATTTCAATTAATCAAAAATAGCTCTTGATAATTTTTTGTGTTAAATTTAACTATATAAACCATACATAAATAAGTAACTTAACTAATAATAAAATGGTCAAAGTCATCGGTAAACATCGTAAAGTTATTGAATTGGACAATAGCGTAAGAAACACTTGAATATCTTCAAAATTCCCTTGTTTTTGCTCATCACAAGAGAGATTAAAATACAGCATAAAACAAGAGTCGAATACATGATACTTATACAAATTAGATTTGAGCGCTCATTAAAATGATTGATCATTGATTTTAGTGCCTGCTCGGATTACATCTTTTGGAAGAAAAGTGATAACACCGTGGAAGGAGAACATATCCCTACCGTGCCACAAGGTGGGAATCCCTCAGCCATCTACAGTATGGAGGCAGCAAGGAAACCCCATGGAACCAAGTACAAGGAAGAACGTCACAGCTGATGGAACTCTTATTATCAGGTATATATTTCATTTACATGTGCACTGGTCACATACCAGATTCAGTCAACACTGTAGTTTTCACTCGAATGATCTTTAATTGAGTAATAGAACTGTAATTGAGTTCGTTGAGAACAATCAGAGCCGGACCGGACCTACTATCAGTTCAGTTGGCACAAAGAACCAGACACTTGCTTACAAGGGAGGAGAGGATGATATGCTCATATTAATTCAAACGTTTATATTCCCGTGCGTAGACTTTCATGGTCACCGTTGTCAAAATAAATCATCTTATTTATATGATTCCATATAAGTTGAATTTGCTACGATGTTTCGGCTACTGTTACAGGAGTCATCTTAAAAAAATATGTCTTTGTGTACTAGTGATTTGAACAGTGTTGCAGTCGACAGTAGGCTCATTCCGTGTCATTTTTGTTGTGTGTAGTGCCGGGAACCAAACCCAAATTATTTAAACAAAGACAACAGTCTTAAATTAAACTCAATATGTTACATTATGTACTTAGGACTTGTACCGTGTCCCAGTTGTTGCTGTATGCAGCCTGTAAATTTGAAATCTGTGTTGCTTCACAGTCAACGCTTTTATGTGATTTCTTTCTAACTGGTTACCAGGATGATTTTAATCGCATCCCATCATCTCTGTTGATATTGTCGGGATGTTTGTGAATCCCGATCGCTTCCTTCACCAATCGAGTTTGCTGACTCTTTGGTCTCCCTAAGATTATCGGCTCAAAGAAAAACTTATGCCCCGTTTCTACTGGGTGCATGTGAATTGATTTGAGGTTAAATGAGAAAGATGGATTACAATTAAAGTTGTTTATTGAGTAGATACACACGAGTTACATCCTTACAATTTTTCTACAGAAAGAAATTTACAATAGCGAACACTGAACGGAGAGCTGTGGTGAGTGGCACAAAATGTGAAATGTTCTTCTGGTGCACGACGTTCAATATCTTGTTCGAGCTGATGTTGCAGCGGATTACTGTTCGGCTCGGCCAACCACACGTCTTTTGGTATTGCTCTCCACAGCCCAAAGCCAATTTTTCGGTTAGCCGAGCCTGCACGAGAACTATCAAATGTTTTTATTACAGTGTCACCCAGCACACAGACACGGGGAACTACACGTGTACAGTAGACAACAGTAACGGAAGAGATGAGATCACTTACCAAGTGCAGGTGAAGGTGCCACCTCAGCCTCCTACACTATCCGTGCTGGAGTCTCACGCCGACTCCATACACCTCCAGTGGGCGGACCAGGGCGATGGGGGAAGTCCTATTCTAGGTTAGTCTAGTACCAATTATTTCTTTGTTTAACCACATGAGAAATCCCTAATATAAAAACTCCAACTGTGGTACAGGCCGCAATTTGTTTCCCATTCTAACCCACGGTTATTTATGCAGAAAATGACCACAAAATTGAAATAATTTGGTGAATCATAAAAACCCAAATATATTTTTTCAATTTGTACTTTTTTTAAAGAATTTTAAAAAGTAGCAGAAAACTTATTTTGAGAGCGAATGAAGGTGTTATTTTATCAATTTGTAATTGTATTGGTGTTCTAAACTTTCTCCTTGAATATTTCTGCTTTTTGTTCATGTCTTCAATTGTTTTGCTTTGTTAGGGCATTTTCAAACAAGTGTAAAGATTAAGTAGACTGAAGGTCCTTATCATCATCATCATTCCCTTTCCGCACCTAATGGTGCATAGGGCACTGCATTGGTACACCAATTGCAGCTTATCTTGATCTTTTTTTTGTTACATGAAGATAAGAATATCAGTCTTACGCTTCAGGTACCAGTCCAGGGACTATGAAATATTCTAGTGTGAAAACACCATTTTAAATAGATATTTCATATCAACCATGTCAGGAATCGAACCCGAGACCTCTCGAGACCTCTCGGCAAACGTGCTGACCATTACACCACGAGGCCGACAATTTTCCAAAGATCCATATGTACAGTTATACAATTGTAGGTACTAAAATAATAATTTAACATACTCCCCAGGGAGTTGAATCCAGTCCTCGTCTACAAACATTTGGACAAACTCAAAATATTGTTGATAAATTACCTGGTCCATGGAAAAGTATAGAAATTGAAAAAATAACATTTTCAGGCGTTGCCTAGTATGTAGGTGAAATAATTAAATTAGATGAATCTCACCCGCATAAATAAAGGTTTCAGCTCTTTAACTTCACAAACAACAACAGATGAAAGAGTTGAAGGAATATAGATGTTCAAATACAGGCAGAATGGTGAATGTTACACAGTGTGTAAAGTGGCCACTTAAACCAGCCATTGACAGGTCATAAGCCCTGTAGATGCCTAGACTTCTATATTACCTTCTCTTAAATTATCTTCGTCTCTGTTGTAATATGTTAACATACTATGTTCAACGTGTACATTATGGGGAAAAACTATGAGTTCTATAAAATAAAGGCCAAGTCAATGAATACATATCATTATTATTTATTAAATAAAATAAAAGAAGGATTCTATTAGCTGATATGCTCATGTCTCGCTTACACGGTATATCCGCGAGGTTTCATTAATTTTTAAATGCATTCTGACTATTTCTTGCGTATTCAGTTGTGTACTTTTTCTTGTGTTAATTATTAACAGTTCACCAACATATGATAGAAAAAAATATGATTTTGTAACTGTATTTCAGGATACGTTATTAACTACAAACGAGACAGTGGAGATTGGGAAGAGTTGCAGACTGAAGCGGGAACAACGGAGCGAGTGTTGGGCGGCCTGTGGTGCGGGACAAGGTACCAGCTGTACATCACGGCGTACAACATCATCGGGACGGGCTTGCCTTGCGATATCGTCAATGCCTACACCAAGGGAACGGGTAACAAAAAAAAAATCTATTTTGTAGTGGAAGATCTTGCTTGTATAAAAAGATATTGAACTATGAGAGCGCACTAACCAACACACTCAAACAGACACCAGACCACATAATATCGGTAATTAAATAATCGTTTTAATTTATTTTTCTATTAAACTTTAAAATGTTTTAATAAATCGCATTTTTTTTATTGATTGAAGCATTCTATTTCATTATGGCAATTCTATTATTTAAAAAAACAATATGTAGGTACTAAAAACTGGTGTTAATTTAAAAAGTTCATAAATACTTTTAATGTTGAGGCCCAATTCTTTAAATGTGTATTGCTCTCAAACTATTTATTTTTTGGGCATTTTGTATATGCAACATATTGATCTTCTACAGAGATTGGCAGGTTTTCATAGTAACTCTCATTTTTTATTGTTTCTTCTATTCACAGTACCGGTGAAGCCAAAACACTCGCAGATGATAACAGTGAACGCTACAGTCGTCACCGTGTGGCTGGACTCCTGGGGAGATGGGGGTTGTGGAATACTTTACTTTGTCATAGAATATCGGGAGCACTCTCACTCTCAGGTCAGATCATCAAACATAAAATATCTCATATTTTTTATGTGGCATTTAATATGTGTACTCTGGTATCAAACAAGTCAGTTTTGATGTTGATTACTATTCCGTGTCCAGGCGTATGGAAAATACGGTTATGTGAGTGAAATATAACTAGAACCCTGTAAGAATGTTTTCAGTTACTCTCGGGCAGAGATCCGCCTTATGGTGTAGTCGTTGGTACATTCACCTACCGTGCTTGGAATCGAACCAGGTATGGTTCGATTTCAAGCAGGGTCGACATGAAATATTTATTTAAATATTGATCAAAAAATGTTTTTCCACTGTATTATTTCACAGTTATGGAAAATGGAAAGTTAATTGAGGAAATGTGTTCTAGAAAAATCTGTGTGAATTATAGAAAAAGTCGTTTTCCCAAAAAAATATTTTACACATTCTTTCAATGTAAGCACAAGGTCTGTCTTTTTACAAGATGGCTTTGGCCTTACTTATTCCCTAAAGTGTTCTGTAAAAATGGTTAATATATTTAAACAAATAGAACATTTTTTTAGTACTACTTATGCAGAAACATTTATTTAATAAACGCCCAGAGGGCTCTTACAATATACAGTTAAAAGTACATAAAATATTATAGAAAACTAGCGGACCTGACGGACGTTGTCCTGCCCAAACGTTGGTTTTCTTGCTGTTAGCTCGGAAAAAGACTTTTATTTGATAAGTAGGTACCTAGGTACTTGTTTATGGTTGAATTCCAAAACATAAAATAAATATTTTTTCAAATATGGCATTCTTTTTGCAAACGTCAAACTCCGGTCTTTTCAACAACAGAGGGGTGTACTGTGTATTTATGTGGGAATGTGATTTTTAAAAATGTATTGAATTTAATATTATTTCAGTATTATCAAAAATCCAGAAAAAAGAAATAAATGGGTAGAAGTTATAAGGAGTTTAAGGAAAGAATCTGATTGAGATCCAAAAAAACAAATGCTCTTTGTAAATATTCAAAAACAAACTTTTTTTATAAACAAAAAACCAACATCTTTCTATTTTTTGTAAATGCATTCTCCTCATGCAACCCTGGTAGATCGATAAATAAAACATTTATGCTCCTTACGTCTTTTTTACATATTAGATTGAAGATTTTAATATCTACAAACACGTACAAAGCAAAGATCTATATTTCAGTTTAGTTTAGGAGGAGTTCAGTGACATCACACGTACAGAGGAATTATATATATAAAGATAACAAAAATTTAATCATACCTAATGCCTTTAACATGCAATTCATTCTAAAAAAAAGGAAATAAAGTGAAGATAAATGGAGAAACACATTAAATAGGAGAGAATTGGGGGATGGCTATTTTATGGATAGGATAGCTAATTTGATAGCAGCAGGAGTGGTGTGGAGCAAGTCCAACAGCTCAGCATAATTATTAGCTGTTCTGTGGATGCTCACTAGGGGAGGGGAGAATGGTGGGTGAAGTTTGACCTATTGTACGCACACTGGAACATGTGTTGGAGTCTGGTGGTCCTTGTGGGCACACGAAAGTTTATCAGGGACAATAATTTTGGGCAATCTATTATGGTGCATATCACATTGTGCATTAGAGTGAGGTCAACAATTGTCCTTTACTTACTACTTATTACTTTTAGCATTTTGAGTCAACTAGTAAAATAGTTTAGTTTCCTTTAATACTAAACTTATTTTATCTCTACGCTTCTCAAACATATATTACAATACAGTAATGTTTGTTTCCTTACAGTGGCGCATGGTGTCCAATACAGTACAAGCTACAGAGAGGGTGTTCAGTGTTCCTGGCCTATCCTCGTCCACACAGTACCACCTGAAAATCACAGCGCACAATAATGCTGGCTTCGCCGTGGCCCTCTACAACTTCACTACCCACAGTGCTGCTGGCGGTAAATAGTCATCATTACCACCATCCAATTAAACACGTAAAATGATGTACATATTTTGGCAGCCCCATGGTTAAATGGCTAAGATTTTTACCTTACGAATGGCATATTCCTGGTTCGATTCCTGGTGTGATATGATTTATCTCATGCATGGATGTAATAATGAGAAATACAAATAAAGATTATTTTTACTACTCAAAACTCATTTCAGTGTTTTTAATGTTTGACGCACTAACTTTGTGGAAAATTATTAATTTATTAAATATACGGCCTAAGCCAATTACAACAGTTACATGAAGAAACATATGTAAAAGAAACTGAACAAAAAGAACATAAAACTATGTAGCTAAGACAAACAAGGACAATAAAATAATGGTATACATATAAGACTTCGAGCTAAACTATGCGAATCCATCTTCATCCCAAACTGTTTTAAGTGGCGAATAGATCTATGAAAAGCCGGAAGATCTATCCAAAACAATTAATCAAATTATTCATCAGATCTATTAGAATAAATTCACGTATTCTTTTACACACCACTTTAAAAAAAATATATAAACCAACTAGTTTTGGCAACGCATTGCTTTATTCAGGATTATTTACAAACATTTCTAATTTACCTGAAGAAGGCAATGTATTGCCAAAATTAATTGATTCATAAATTTAAAAATAAAGTGGTGCATGAAAGATATGACTTTTATCTATTGCTCATTTCAGTGATTTAGAACTAGTACTGTCTGATGTAAAGAACTTTGTTTTTGGATTGTGTTAATAATGCAGACCTGAAACTAAGCAAGCTCCTCGTCTTAGACCTATGTAAGAAATGTCTTAGTGCAGCTGCGAGACATAATGCCTATCCAGAAGACCCATAATGAGACTATTGAGGTGTGGTCCTATGGAATTGAGTATTTTCAAATGTGCTAGGAAACGATAGTCAGTGGAGATAAGCAAGTTGCAGGTGTTGATATCCGCCCAGCTCTCGGTTTTAATTGATTGTTATTTTCTCAGTAGGACATGTTCCGGATCTATCTCCTCCAGTTTCGCACTCGAGTGATAAGCCATTCTACTCCAACCTGAGGGTCATCCTTCCCGTCACACTATCACTTCTCGTACTCACAGCTTTAGTTGCGCTGGTACTACTCATCAGAAGAAGCAGTAAGAATATTACTTTTTTTTTACCAAAATAATGATAAGTTAATATCTTCAATTTTGATCAGTAATTTGTGTCAGTCTTAAGAAGTCATAGTTTTATGTAGATATTTCTGGTTTAATGTCTGGTACCAAAATATTCATTATCAGATTAAAATACCACGGTATTTTAAAATACGTATTTTTAGTTTGAAAAATAAAATGCTTTTTTGGTTTATCAGTTCATCTCTTTTTTTACACAGTTTTAAAAGAACACGGTGCAATTATTTTTTTTTAACATTTTTTGAACAAAGGTTCTGGTAATTTATTGAACCCGGTTCAAATTAAAACATCTTTGGAATACCTTTTTAGATTTTCTAAAAAAAAATACTAAATATAAACCTTTCCAGAAGAGTTAAGCAGTGGATCGTGTGGGTCCCAGGCGGCCATCGGGGACTCCCCGTCCCTGGCGCGGCTGCAGAACAAGCAGAATCGGGAAGCCGCTGCCATTCCCGGCGCTGCCCCCCCTCGAGGGCGCCAACCTGCGCCCCCTAACCATTACAAAGGAGAAGGAAATGGTAGTCATATTTAACAAATACATACTAAGATATGTAATCAAATAGTTATAACTAAAGAAAACATTAATTAAAATCTTATTTGCGATCTCTCAGCCTGATAACTTTGAGAGATCAAATAACAGTATTATGATTGGCAGGTCTCCGAGACACAGTAAGAAAATCAAAGATTTGGGAAATATGCGAGGTAGATGTCGTCAGGCAGGGAGGCAACAAAGGAGACATTGGTATGTGAGGAGAATGCATTGCACGGCCAACCCCAGGGTAGACAATTTTCCCTGGCTGATCACCAAAGAGATGGATCGACAGGAAGCTAATCCCTCTTGAGAAACAGGGCACAAGGCCTACACTAAAAAGAAGATATTTCGCAAAGCATTGTGCTTCAACCTTTTAAAATATTGAAATTGAAAAATGACTTCTAAATTATTATTCTATAAACCAATGTAAACTATTTTATTTTAAACTCATCTGTAAGGCCTGACTTAACACGGATATTATTTCTAACAAGTTGTAACATACATTTGAAAGCATTGTGTATTTATTGTAAAATAAAATAATGGATTTCATTCCTTCTGAATTACAGAATATATGGAAGACATCTGCCCTTACGCCACATTCCAGCTAAACAAACCAGCGTACAGTGAAAGCAGCTACAGTGGGAATGTGTATAGTGGACCATATCACTCTGTACGTGGATCCTTTGTGTACCACGATGTGAAACCGGGGCAGGGGGACAAATTTGGAATGGGACATGTGAGTCTTTTACTATCTAAAATGTATTTATATTAAAATTTTAGTGTTTGAAAACTGATACTACAGAGCTCTTTCAGTAATCCGCTGCCCCAAAAATCTTGAATAAGTCTAATTAGTGAAAACAGCGGATTATAGAGCATACAAACAAAATTAACTAGAAATTAACACTAGGTTTTTATTGTGAATTTTGCACTGTCAACTTACAGTTCTTTTCATTGTTTTCAAAACTTTGCTTGTTTTTTATTTAAAATGACAGATCGCAGTACTTGTTGGATTATCAAGCGATAGATTACTAAAGAAGTACTGTAGTACAAATATTTAAAACATTAATAAACATTATAAAAATTTTGTTTTTAGAAGAAGGATTTAAAAACTAAATTGATTATCATCTTTTTCCAGAGTAAAGAACCCGAGTACACGAAAGTTAGAAGAAAAGGAAGTAAATTGAGAGATCCGCACTCAGAAAGTCAAGGTAAGGCATTATGGACAGTTAAAGTTAATACTTGCATATTACGGAAAAGTTAACTCGTTTATATAACTCTGCGAGTTCTCGAACAAAAGATTCAACCTTAAACCAGAAATGCAATAAATTACAGCAACGTAGCCCAATTTTACCTAATTTATATAATATATTGTATCGTCGCCTAGTATATATAGTCATAAATTATAATCACGTTGTTACTAGCTGTTTAGAGGAAATCTAGGATTCATTCTGCTTTGCATGCTTTTGCTGAATTCATCCTATTTTTCATAATTATTTTAAGGTATCAGAAAAAAGCAGTAATAAATAGAAAACTGTTAACAAGGCGAAAAAGCTGTCACTGAAGTAAGATGAACATCATATCGTGGAGTAATTACTCATCATCATCATCATCAATTTCAATTTTAACTTTTTAACTTAATTTTAACTTTTAATTTAAACTTTTCATTTTAATTTTAACTTTTACTTTTAATTTTAATCATTTGATTTCAACTCTTAATTTATACTTACCTACATCTACTACCTGCATCGAATAATTTATTGTTAGTTGTGATGTTTTTTTACAATTAAATTGAAATGTTCATGGAAGCAGAGAGAGAGGGAGGAGAGTAAAGTAGCTTTACAATGTCTTCTCCTTTTTATGAACTTTTTATGTAATATTTTTATTTTTACTTTTTTAGAATAAAATTATTTTCCCCCTCTCCTCCTGCATTCATTAGTGTGAAATCTGTAATTGGTCTTACTTTTTAAATTGTTAATTTGTTCCTTGTTTTATATAAAGACTGTATGATTTCATTAATAAATAAATCATTCTCTTTCCACATCTAATGGTGCATAAGGCACTGCATCGGTACACCAATCGCAGTGTATCTTGATTATTTTATTAGATAAAGGTAAGATGATCAGTCTTACGCTTCAGGTACCAGTCCAGGGACTATGAAATATTTTAGTGTAAAAACACCTTTTTTGGGGTAATTTCTATGACTAGATAAATTCAAAATTAGGATTATTGAGGTTTTTTATTTTTTATAAAAAGTGAAATACTTAAGTTCTCATTATTTTCTTCTTCATTCCCTTTCTGCACCTTACAGTGGATAGGGCACTGCATTGGTACACCAATCGCAGCGTATCTTGATCATTTTTCTTACATGAAGGTAGGATGATCAGTCTTACGCTTTAGAAGCCAGTCCAGGGATTATGAAATATTCAGCGTAAAAACACCTTATCAAATAAATATTTCATTTCAACCATGTCGGGAATCGAACCCGAGGCCTCTTAAATGGCAGGCAAACGCGCTGACCACTACACCACGAAGCCGCCGTGGTCTCTTATTATTCACTAAAAAATTGAAATTTTCAGACCATTTCCCAAAAGTCATAAATAACTTAAATGTTGAAAAATGGAAATCGAGTTGTGGTAGAGAGGGATTTGAACCTGGGACCTTTGGTCTGTGAGTCTCCAATACTAACATGGGACCGCAACCCAGTGCACAATGAGTTAACCAATAAAAACACATGTTTGTGTCCTCCATGAATACTACAAATAGTGGTGCATTCCAATCATCATAATATTAACAACTAACACTCTAGTTGGTAAAATCCAGTATTTTGTCCACAAAAATTTGGACCAACTGGAAATATTGTCATTTTATTTATTTATTTATTATATATACGGCCTAAGCCAATTACAACAGTTACATGAAGAAACATAAATGCAAGAAACTGAACAAAAAGAACATAAAACTATTTAGCAAAGATAAACAAGGGCAAAACAATAATTGTATACAATATATTCAAAAAAACGAAAGACCCAAAACTTTGAGCTAAACCATGCCAATCCAACTTCATCCCACACTGTTTAGTTGCGAAGAGATCTACGAAAAGCCGGAAGATCTATCCCAAAGAGTTCCAAGTCGTGTGATGAATTGACTAATCTACACATTCTGGACATTGGGGCATAAAAACCAAAGTTGCTCTTAGAAGATTTTATAAATAGCAGATTTTGACTTCTGGTGACACGGTTGGGAACATGAAAAGAAATTGATTGCAACAGAGATGGGACATCACTTAAAGCATTAAGTATTTTGAAAATCCATATTAGGTCCATCTCAGTTCTACGTCTCTCCAATGAAGACAGATAAAGGTCATTATAATATTATTTAAGTGCGTCACGACTTGTCTATTTGAAGCGTTTATGAAGGAAGATACAAAAACAGGTTTTTCGTGGTTATGTTCATTATATTTTTTTTTTAGTTTTAAAATGTATACAATTAGTATAATCTGGAAGCCAAATTTAAAAATCGATGATAAAAATGCATATCAGGGCTTCGATTACAATGGGAAATCAACAGATATCTTTGACTGTCTATAACGCAAATGTCAACAATTATTCTTTTCTCACTTAAAATTCTTATTTATTTTTTATTTTTTTGTCACATTGAATGTTTATATCTTTTTAATTTATGAAAACTTAACTGGCCTTTTTATGTTGAAAAATTGTTGTTTTTAATACTTATTTTGTATGACTGTATGTTTTCTGAATAAAATAAAATAAAGTAAAATTTAAATTTATTTGCAAAAACGAACTTCGTCGGTAACCTGTAATTGAATATGCTAAGAAAAAAAAATATGCATGTTCTATTTTTCATACAGATGACTTAATTTAATCTGCAGAGTAAAATTAAGTTTTTTGTATGAAAAGCAGAATATGCATACAACTTTTTTCTTCTAAACATGTTCAATTATAGGTTACGGATGAAGATATTTTAAATGTTCATGCCAATATACTCATTTTCGTACACAAATTTCAGGTTTTTCTTTGTAGACAGTCGAAGATAACTCTGTTAACTTCCCATTGTAATCGAGGCCCTGGAAAGTTTTAAGCATCTGGTATCAACAAATGACATTTGTTAGATTATGTATTTCAATCAATTAGAAAACAAAAAAATATCACATTAGAATTAAATATAATGAAAGCTCTCACTCTCAAAAGTGTCTTCCAATTGGTTTAGTTTTTACTTCCATTCTCTTTTGTTCAGTTTTGAAATTAAATAAAATAAATATTTTCACTATATCTGAAATGAATTGGAGAATCAGATTGATATAGAAATGTTAATATATAATAAGCACAGGTAGTAATCACGTCCATTATAAGCTTGTCTATGCGTATCACCGCTTGCTGCCATGTCGCCTTTCATGTTGCAGAATCCGACAACCTTGGGTCCACCGACTCGGAGGTGAAGAAGATTCTAACTCTGCACCTGCCCATTTCAGAGTACGACACGAGGGACGAAGGGGACGACATGTCGGAGGAGGAGGAGGAGGCCAGCGATGCCTCTCCCGCACCCGAGAGTGGCTACCAAGGCCACCGCCGCCACAGAGACTCCACTTCTGTCTCCTCACACTGTAATACACTACTCATCGTTACTAAATTAGATGTGAATGTTTCAGGAAAAAAATATCGAGTTATATGATAGGTGAATTAGCTCGTCAAAAATGTGAGGAAAAAAATACAGTACCTTAAAAAAGATTTTTACAGAAATAATTTTAAAAATTTAAAGGATTATCGAAGACATAATTTCACTTAGAATTTAAGACCACAAAATTTCATTTTAAAAACAAATATTTATGATTTTGCCATTTGACCATCCTTTTGTTCAATCTAATATCTTTAAATCCATTGAACAAATTTTGCTTTAATGCTAAGTCTTCATATAAGAATTAATGTACCAAAGTTTGCTCTAAATTTAAAAAGGTAACCTTTAACCTCCCGGTCAAAAAACAATTGTATTTTAGTTATATGTTAAACTCAAAAATATTATTTATATCTAATGCATGTTTACTTCGGTTTTTCAATAGTACGATTTTGAAAAAAAAAAAAAAATTGTGCCAAAATTGTGTGATTTCCTAATTTTTTTTATATGCCTAGCACTTATATGGTGGCTACACCAAATTTTAAATGGAATGTTTTGTGATTGGTCGAAATTCAATACTGCTGCTTTAAAAGTACCTATTGCATTGAAAACCCCCTCCACTCACCTAGAGGTCTCATGGCCTCAAATAAACACTGAACTTCCTCATTGTGACGATAAAGGGGTGTTATTATTATTTTTGAAAAAATAGGGATCAATGAAATCCCTTAGCTTATTTGTAAATATCATTATTTTGTCACAGATATTAACAAATCTAAATAATTTAAGACGTTGAAACCTCCAATTTCGATGATACAATTATTATTTTTAACCATACACTTTATCAGCCCAGTTTGAAACGTCGGCAAGATAAATCAACTCACAGCATACAACACAACAAACCAGAAAAACTCTACCAGTTTTTGGACTTCTCAAATTTGGTAGAATCCAAATCATCGATTTGGTTAATTATTCCATTTTTTACTCTACTAACTTACCACACATTTCTTCATCTTCTTTCGTCTTCTGAGGAAGCCTATTTCCGTCCACTCTAGGACAAAGGTATACAATAAAGTTTTATGTTGTTAATGGATATTATCAATTTTTTTAGAATATAGATCAGTTTTCTGAAAGCTGTCCAACTTAATTAAATTCTCCTTTTAATCTGCTGGAAAAACCAGACTACCGAGTTTTCGGCCTAGTCGGATATTATGCCACACATTTAACAAAACGCTGCCCTAATTCTTGTATATTCAATAGACCATTTTTAGAAAATTGAGTTGTTAATGCCAATATGTTCATTATTTTATTACACGTCCATGTAGCTTAAGAATTATTATTTTTTCCATTATTAAATAGTATTTTCAGCATTTTTTGAGTGCCAATCTCCACTAACTGATTTGACTTTCAAAACAAATAAAACGTCTTTTGTAAAATTTGCAAAGTGGTCTGTCTATTGAACATACAAGAACTAGAGCAGCAAAAAGTCAAATTGGAGGTTTCAACACGTCGATTGTAGCATAAGTTATCTGTAATTTATTATATAACCTGTTCAGTTGTAGGGGCCAGTGTGGACGTGTCGAGCAGCTCCTCCGAGACGTCTCTAGGAGCGGGCGGGGGCGGCGGGCGGCGGGGGTTCCCCTCCCGGCGGGGGGCCAAGGGGGCGGCGACGGGGGGCGGCGCGGGGGGCGGAGGCCCAGGGGGCGCCAGGAGACACGTCCGCTCCAGCTCCGGCTACAGCAGCCACAACGACGAGACCACTTTTAGGTGAGACAAACTAAATTTAACGAGGAAGTTTAGTGGTATCCGAAATAAGATCAACACAAATATGTAATGTCTTCGGACAACTCTTCAAAGTTCAAAGAAAAATTCTGAAGCCAAGAAATATTCTTTTTTTTTGTCGTCCTCGCTAGAATTTGAAGTAAGTAATTATTGGACCATGCTTGAACTTAAAGTGTGATTTTTTTATTACTTTTACAAAAAAAAAATTTGAAATTTTTTTTTTATTTTTTTAACAAAAGTATTTAATAAATGTATGAAAACAATAAATTACCTGTTACGTACACCAAAAACAAAATAGGTTGTGATAACAGGTGGCCAAGAAAGTTTGAAGCTTACGAAATGAGGTATTTAGGTGCGACACTTAACCTAAAACTGGCAGTTGATAACTGAAGAAAAAGGCGGGAAAAATGTATTCCTACATAAAAACAATAATATAAAAGTACGCTCTTTTATTTAGTAGCTTAACTTCTAACTAGGGTTTTCCAAGCGCATGGCAGTTTGGACCATAGTTGTGTGAAATTACAGTAGTAGTTTTAAATTATTTTTTTAACACTAAACTTCCTCTGTATGTACAATTTATAATCTTCATTAACCATCAAATAAATAGGCAAGTCGATAAGCCGAATGAGAAGACAAACATTTGAGAATGCATGCTGACTGCAAATTAATTAAACTTTTCTAAATGTTAAATATTTTTTTCAATATAAAATTATCATAATACTGTTGGACTGATGTACATATGAGATGCCCAGCTTTCTAAATACTCAACACAGGTCCATAGATACTAGAAATATATTATTTTTAGTCCTTACCATTCAAAATTAAATGTGATCGAATGCCTAAACCTGCATACAGGTATTATATATATCTTTAGATGTTTTAGTTATTTTTTTAATGCACCGCATATGATGCACATCGAGTATGATTTGATAACAGTACTCGAGATATTTCATTGCACTTTACCTGCTGTACTTACGCCTTAAATAGCACCGCACATTCTGAATTATAATTTGCTATAGAATATTTTATCTTTAAAGTTGTTTCAAATACTCAGAACTTACACTGCACATTCTGTTGAAAATGTAGTCTAAATAATAGAACATTCGATTACCGGTGGCTGTTCGCGAACCAACTCTGGCTATACTCGCACTTGTCTGTGCGCGTACGGTGAGGACAGTGTGGGAACAGTCAGCGGTGCGAGGAATGATCCCAGTTAGCACTCGGAATGTTTAACAATAAAATGAACCTTATACAACATGGGATACTTTGCAGGTTGAGACCTTTACCGACATATTCAAACAATACCAAGCAGAGAAAACATTTTTTCCTACACGAATAAATAGGTCAGTAGGTAAATCCTTTTTATTTGATCACTTAATCACTTAGGGAGCTGATGTTACAAGTATGATATTGTTCCGTTGTTGCAGCATATCCAACTATCCATCCTTCAACGACCACATTCACCCGCCGTCGCGCTTCTCCGACGACACGGAGTGCGAGGCGAAGGGGGGGGCGGGGGCGGGGGCCGCGCGGCCGCGTAGAAAGCGCGTCGCGGCGCACGGGAAGATGGCCAGGGAGACCTTCCAAATCAACGTTTGAGTGAGCGAGTATACATAATCTTACGAGGACAGGTTTTACAATGTCCCGAGTGAAGTGCATGAAGGGCATTGTGAACATTTTATTTATAAGATCAATAACACAATACGAACGGGGTAATGTACCTATGTGTATTTTAAAGAATTTCATAGTTTTGTAAAAGTAACAAATAACGTTATACATACTGTTTTTAAGTAGCTAACTCCTGAAGTGCAAGCTATTCCAGAAAATGAGTTTGACAATGTGAAATCGTTTTTTATTTTTAAAATTAAAACCCAGTGGAAGTATATGTAATGTACTGCGTATATATTACAATACTTGATGAAAAAATAGCCGTCGGTAATTCAAGTTAGGTAAACAGATTTCTTCGAGATGTTCACTTCTAAGTTAGATTTACAATAAGGATCATCCGAGAGGTTTGAAACGGATTTGTTTACAATGAATTTACGAATATTTAAATAGAAATATTCCGAGTTATCAAAAATTTATCTTAGAGTTTAAGCATGCATATTGATTTTATCCATTAAATATCTACGTGTATATAATAAGTACGCCGTTACAAAGAGGAATCGATGATAATAATATGGTGGACGGTGTACTTTAGTGGCCCTAGGCGACAATTTACTGGAACTTTAGTATGATGGTCTTGTGCCTTGGCGATTGAAAGAATCAGAAAAGACAATATACTAATCGAGCATCAATCATTCAATATCATTCCGTTCTTTATGTTCTACCGACAGATTTCATTCTAACTCGAGTGGACGACATGGAATTACCATTATTATTAACATAACCATATTGCCAATTTTATTTAAGACATTCAAACTACGACTGATGATCCACTTCTCGGATAGTTAATTTGTTAGAGTTTAACGACTGTTAGTAAAACGTAACCTATTTATATCACGCTTAAGTTCCGATATCAATAAGACGTCATTTTTACAAATAGCATTTTACACAATACGTAGATTCACTCATTTAGTTATGATAATAAATTGACAGCGTTGTTTCCTATATATTACATTGTAAATAAACTTATATCCATAGGTTATGCCTAGTCAAAGACGAATGTACATAATATTATTCGGCTCATAAAATTTCACACAAAACATCGAGCCATTAAAAATTTAGAATTACTTTATACTTATAATATATAAATCACAAAGTTAGATAAATAATTTAATACATACCAGTAATTCTTTCTACGGTGGACTTAAATTAAATTAACTTCACAGTTCCACTTGCCGAGTAATTTTACCAGATTTTATGTAATCTTTTCAATGTGACGAAGCTAGCAGATGACAATACACAATAATAATTGATCTATCACACAAAAATATTAAAATTAACTTAATTCGTTGACAAAAGATGTGAAGTTTAAAATGTGTTACAAAATTTATTGAAATACCTTCTCTCGGGTGGATTTCATCTAGGAGAATATTTTTACATAAGTATTTTAATAAGTGTTTTATAATATGTGTGGAACACAAATATTTCAAAAGTAAACATATTTTTAATCGCTTAAATCGTGTCCTTATTCAACTATTTCAATTCTCTTTCTGTACCTTTTCTGATTGATACAGTCAATATGTATGTTGAATCATTTAGGGCCAGTTGAATCACAAAAAGTTTGTTGCAAAAACAAAATGGGTTATATGAATAAAGTAACATAAAACATTACTTTTTGTGGTGCAATTGGCCTTCAAAGTGCCAAAATGATTATTTTTATTAATTATTTGAACTGTTTGTATTCAAAAACCCTTGAAATTTGATACACAAATAATTATTATATAAAAAATAGGTACCTATATATTAAATACACATTACGTACCTACAAGAAATTTCCACCTTGTAAATAATATGCCATTTGTTTTTTATACATTTAAATGCATTTCTTCTTTTTACTATTGTTAACAATTAGAATAAAATCTACTTGAATGTCTTTTATTACATTTGCTGATTTTTAACGCACACATAGACCATATTAAAAATAAACCGAGGTGTGACTATATAATATACAGGATGTCTGATAGGGGGTGGAAGAAAAAAAATGGTTGATAGATAGGTTGATAGATAGGCTATTCGGAACAAATTTACCATAGTGGTTCGTCCCCAAATGTCACAATTTTTTTGTTAAGCTTTTTTAAATTTTTGTTGTCATTTTCCCAGATGTTGGTCTTGGGCCGTTAATAAAAAAAACTTAGGCTTGTATCAGCTCCAAATATATATATTTTTAAAAGGCATAAGACCAAAATCTGAGAAAATGACAGAAAAAATATTTTTTAAATTGTAATAATAAATTGGTGACATATAGAGACCGGCCACTAGAGAAAATTTGTTCCAAATGCCACCTCTATCCACCATTTTTTTTCTACTCTATACCAAACATTCCGTATATGAGGGCATTGGAAGCAAAGATAGCAAACTCCCGTTTTGGTGTTTTCAAGAAAAATAACAAAAACTCCTACACTAATGCCAAAGAAAGTCCTCATGTCAGAAATGTTATTTTCACTGAACTTAAACTTTAAGATACTAATAAATTAGCTTTAATAGAAACACGAATTAAAAAAACTTTCATAATATTTGTATAGAACGGCCATTTTGAAAATTTAAATCTCAATCCTGTCATTGGTCGAATAAAATGGCTGATGGATATTGCTATGTTTGCTTGACACTATTTTCAAACCATCAGAAGTATGATTTTAAACTACATTTGCAACTAAACTCATGATTTTTATAAAAATAAGGTTGATAAACTACAGAATGACATCATAATTTTGAAAAATATTTTTTTAGAGGTTGCTATCTTTGCTTCCGATGCCCTTACTATTGTATATTATTAGATACCATTTTTTCAACAATTTATACAAATGTGGGAAGAACGGATTGCCAAAAGAATCTAGTCAAAAGAGTCCAAAGATTTTTGTAAGTGTTACGCTGATTCAAAGATTTATCTTTTATTTATTACAATCCATACTACAGGAAGGCAAATGAAAAATTCTAACATAATGTGGTGCGTTCATTACACAAGTCTTTTTTCTAAGAAAAGCTATAACAATCAATTAATCCCGTCAACCTATTAATACACATAGACGCGCCCCGAACCCTCCAAAACGTTGACATTTAACTGATCCCCAAACGCTTAGTAATGCCCAATGCTTATCCCTTGACCGTCAGCCGGGTGTGACGTGAGCTTGATGTTGAAAATCGAAAGCAAATTACCTGCTTGTGTTGTGAAAACGTGTAAAAATCGTTATAATATACATTCTAAAAATAATGGTGTGACTTTTCATTAAAAGTTATTTTATTCCTAATGGGGAAGTATTTGTTCGTAAACGATTAACAATGCTTAAAAGAAATCATATTTAAATGCAAGCATTATTAAAATTGGGTTGTGGTCCTGTGACTAATGTCTCCGACTCACGGACCAAAGGTCCGTGGTTCGAATCCCACTCTACCCCAACTCGATTCCCATTTTCTAATAGTGAAATATTTACAACTCGTTGAAAATGGCCCTCAAAAAATTTAATATTTGAGTAAATCATAAAAACTAAAATATTTCTTTTTTATTAAAAAAAAAAAAAAAGTTTAAATGACAAACTATGCCTAGTGGTACAAAACCAAAGCTCTTCTTTCTAAAAGAGGTGCTGTAGTAGGAATACGATTTTAAAAATATAGTAAATGTGAGTTAATATTATTTTTGCATTCCTTAACTACTACCATCACGCCATTTCCCCGTAGGGGTAGGCAGAGAGAATGGACCGCCACACACGTCTATCCTGGCATACATCCTAGCCTCTTCCACGTTCATACATCTTGTCATACATGCCCTTCGGTTCTGTCTGCTTTTGACATGACCAGACTTAAGATTTTGGTTTATCTGATCATGCCACGTCTTCCTTGGTCGTCCTCGTCTAACGTTGCTGTTCATTTTTGACATATATACTTGTTTTACCATTCTCTCGTCGTCCATTCGTTCTAAGTGACCAAACCATCTCAGAGACCCTTTCTTAATCTTATCAATTTCAACCAACGTGTTTTGACATTGGTTGCATTGGTAATTTAATTTAGTTAAATATCTTACTTATTTTTTTTTCAATTTTGTCAAGAATCTTTTCTGAAGCCGACTAGAAACATAAGGTGTATTAAGTGTTTTTATCAAATGGCTTTATTTGCTTTTGTACATGTTATTTTATAAATTAAAATACATACATAATATTATATACATTTTATAACAGAGTCCATTTTACTCGGGGATTTATTAAAAAATATGCCGAACATTCTAAAACTAAATTATCGTAAGAAAATAGGTTTACGTTTCTCAAACACTGCCAAGTTAAAAATAATTATGATTAATGGAAAATAAGTACCAAAAATTCTAATAATGAATAAGGAAAATAATTCACTAGAATTCCTTCTTTTATGTCAAATTAATGTCTGTGCCATTATCATTTTAATGATCTACCTAATTACTTATGTCTTTTCAAAGTATTTTCTATTATTTTCTTCTAGATAATTCCCTTAAAAAAACAATGAGGTAGTTCAATGTTTTTTATTTTATATTTATATTTGTCTGTCAGTTTATAATGTCTGTCGCAGGAGGCTAACCTAGCAGTTCACAGTGGAGTTCTAGTGCCAACTCTAATATATGGAAGCAAAGTATGGAATTGTAAAAATGATGATGAAAGTAGGTTAAATGCTGTCAAAATGCGGTCCCTCGGGCGAATGTGTGGTAAAACGATATATAATAGGTGCACAAATGTCGAGATCCGTGAACTGTGTAAGGCTGAGACATGCATTATCGACAGAATCAAGAAAAGGGTGCTGCGTTGGTTTGGACATGTAGAGCGAATAGACAGTGAAAGAACGGCTAAAAGCATCTACGATGCGAATGTAATCGGGTTGTGGTCCTGTGGCTAGTGTCTCGGACTCACGGACCAAAGGTCCGTGGTTCGAATCCCACTCTACCTCAACTCGATTCCATTTTCTAATAGTGAGTTATTTACAACTCGTTGAAAATGGCCCTCAAAATTAAATATTTGGGTAAATCATAAGAACGCAAATATTTCTCTTTTTAAAAAAAAAAAAAAAATGTTGATGGATGCAGAAAACGAGTAAGACCGAGATCTTTCTCGATCAAGTCCATCAAGTACTTGAAGATGGACATGTCAAGGGTAGAAATAATCGCCGTGCATGCATGAGAAAATGTATGAATGTAGAGGAAGCGAGGTCTCTATGCAAAGATAGAGTGATATGGCATTGTATCCTCTTTGCCTACCCCTACGGAGAAACAGCATGATGGTTTGTTTGTTTGACTATCAAACTAAGGCAAAAAAATAAGTATATTATTGCTACGAGTTTTGTAATTTTTGGTCTCCCAGTAACCGGAAATCACAACACTATCATCGGTTGATTTAGAAAAACTTATAACGTTATTTAAAACAGTTCATTTTTATTCATTTTTTCATATATTTTAGAGAAACTTTGCAGTTTAATGAAATGCTCTAATTTTTACCGCATATTCATACGAAAACATTATTTATATCCAATTTCCCGTAGCACTGAACATCCTTACTATGTGTGTAACATGAACGTTAGAAAAATGTGTTTTTTGTTCAAATTTTGATTTTATTATCTAAATTTATTGCTATGAAGCAATTTCTTCCAATCAATTAAAAATAATAATAACTGAGAAATAAAAAAATCTGAGCGTGTGCATACAATTTTCAAAAATGGGTACACTGTTAACAATGTTTTTGCTTCTCTGAACATTTTGCTCAAGCGTAGATGCAGATTCAATTCTTTTTTTTACTTATTTTTCAGAACCTTACTTTGCTGCAAATATATTTTTCAATTGAAAACAAATAAATTTAACCAATTGCTAACCAACAAGGTGTCAGTGGAATTTCAAAAAGTAATAATTTGACAACAAACATCTGGAAAGATAATGTAAAAAATATTATATTCCTTCTACAATGTTTTTGTTCAATTTAAATATATCTTTATGTATCTTTTTGTCGGTATTATGAATAGTTGAGACACATGTGAATTATGTCTGAATATATCATAGTTTAAACAGGGAGAGGAAGTTACCTTAAAGTAATCTTGTATTAAACTTATATATTGTGTATTCTAAAATGGTTATTGATAGATCTAAAAATAATTAAAAAAAACAACAATGTTATAAAATAACAATTTTATTTGTTACTCGACAATAAAAATATCAAAATACTACTTGTTTTTCTTTTACCTGTTTAAACAGATAAAATACAAATATGCAGCCACTTTTGCATTAAAAATCTACGTGTTTTATGAGCATTAAAAAAAAAAACATCCTTCCCTTTGGCACAGGCCAAAAACTGTGCTGTGTAGTCGCATTACACTTGCAAAATTGACCGATTTTAAATTGGAAAAATTGAATATTCATAGGCAATTGCTTCAATTATTTGAAGTTAAATTCAAAAGTGATATTTTTTTAAAATATGAAAAAACCATTATCCTGCGCTTGCAGCATGAGAGAGAGGACCTCTCCTAACGAAGCTCGGAGAGCTACTGAGAGCAACTGGCAATGGTGACAATAGTACTAGCAATAGCTACTACTACTAGCAACAGGCCAATAGGCCTGTTTTGAAGTTTTCTCTCTCGCTTGCGAATATACCTGTAGCATCGAGAGTGAGACAAGAGTTTGGGAGACAAACAATTGTTATATATCACAATTGTCAATATACAAATATTCGGTACTGTTTTACTTCATACACCACAATCTGTGACACCATTGGTTGCATGGGTAATTTATCTCCGATTTCTGATATTTAATGCTTTTTCTGTGCCAAAAAGTATTTATTATTTAATGATAAATTATTTGAACTGATACGTAAATGTATAAGGAATACCAATCATTTTAACACGGTATTTATTATATTTACAGAGATATTAAAGTTATTAGATGCAATGTGTACTGGCTACACGTCACTGGGAAGGAAGGTTTAATAAGAAAAAAATGCAAACCTGAAGTTAAGAAAATAATATTCTTACTATAATAATCATCAAACCCTTAGTCGCATCCGGAGGTGCATAGGAAGGTAAGGTAATCAGTTTTACGCTTCAGGTGCCAGTCCAGGGACAATGAAATACTTCAAGGTAAAACCACCTTTGAAAACAAATACATCTTGTCAACCTTCCTAGAAATGGAGCCAGGGACCTCAAGCACGGTATGTAAATGCGCCAACCACATCACTAAGAGACGGACATTTTCCTACTTGATTTCCTCCATCAGGATTTTTATCTGAGAGCAGCCATCGAGTCGCAAACACTCGTCCAGGATTCTGGTCATATCACACAGAACTGTATACATCATCTGCTCGGACACATTATTGCTACACATATTAGAATATCACCATTAAAGTCTTAAAATACTTACGTATTTAGGTATAAAGTTATAAGTGGCGAACCACTTATAATTTTATTCATAAAAATGAAGGGTGCCATGTTTGAAAATAATATCAACAAATTCATCTTCAATATTTATTTTTGTGTTGGTTTTATTTAAATTCATCGGGAAATCAAACAGCATAGATACACGTTGATTAAAATAATTATATTGTACAATAAACATTGAGATATGGAAACTTGTTGATGGCTTTGGCCAATTATTTGATATATTTAAAAATAAAATCACTAAATTTACACAAAACAAATGATTAAATATCGTCGTTGCGCTGGCAATATCTGTCAAGTGACGTTTAAAAAATTTGTTAGTAGATAATTTTAACAATGTGCCTTCTGATGATGGATTTTATTTTTACATATTTATTTATTGATAACAAAAAGGAAAAATACATCATTTTATTTAGAAATAAAATTCACTTTATTTTGTTGAAACAAAATTGTCTAATTTTAATGAGAAATTAAAAATACTTTTAAAAAATAATAATCAATCCTCTTAGATGCGATGCTGGTTAATTTTGATTATTAGGTATTTGAACATGTTTTTTCTGTCACTCTCTCGCAAGTGCCTCCTCGATACTGTGGGAAAAAGACAACTACATGTCGGACTAATTTTGCCTAACTAAAATGGACAAAATCGACGTTTAGCTGTTCTTTTTTCCGCACCCCAAAAATATTAATAACCAATTTGGTTTTTTTTTTCAGGAGTATCAGAACAAAATTTTCTCAGTCGGTATCTTTACGTCTGAAGATGGCAGATAAATTTGGGCACTTTTTTGGGTTTTTCGGATGGTCCTAGTTTCCCATAAGAAATAATTTATCAAAAAACCAAAACGATAGACACGCCAAATAGTGTTTATTCAATTACTCTAGTGCTGGATCCAGGGAGAAAATATATTTGTATAAAGAAAAGCGAGACTTAATTTCTTCTTATACTCCACAGATGTTGCCAGCGCGACGACGATATATAAAATAACTTACAATATCAAATTGATTTATTTCATAACTATTTTTGCACAAGTTTAGTAAGTACATATTTATTTTTATATACAAAACGTAACATGATAAAAAAAAAACATTTTCTCTGTAATTTTGAGTTAACTAGGAATAAATAAAAATATTGCAAAATATACCATTTAAATATCTATCTTTGTGTACAATTTGTATAAAATAAGAAAGATTGAATTGATTCAGATAAATTATCATTTATTTTACTTTAATTTACATTGAATTAAATTTAAATTTATTTATTTTACTATCATCGTCATTCTCTATCCGCACTGGCGGGCCAACCGCAGGGTATCTTGTTATATTTTTGGTTACATAAAGGTAAGATGATCAGTCTTGAGTTTAGGTGCCAGTCCGAGGACAATGAAATTTTTTAGTGTGAAAACACCGTTTTAAATAAATATGTCGGGAATCGAACCCGGAACCTCTTGCATGGCAGGCTAACGCGCTAATCAATAAAACCACGAGGCGATCGCATTATGCATGCATAAAATTGTTACATTTATATAAAGTTACTTTGGATGTCTAACTTAGTTAGCTACCCTATTTTAAGACAGTCAAACATACATTAATGGGCCGGGCCAATTTAACATTGAAATAATAGGGACTTTAATGAGTTCTCGATGTTTCCCGACAGATGGTGTTATCGCAACCTTTTTACATCAGGCAATACTACAGCCAACTTCATCGAGAAGCTTCACCACTAGGCTTGAAATGGCAGTATATATTATTCCGCCAAAATGCAAACAACATATTTTTTCACCGAGTTAAACATGTCGAATTTGAGCCAAAGAGTTTACAGGGAATCGCTATTGACTACAATGAGGAACTTCGAGAAATTCGATACAAATTTTTTTTCTTGTGCGGATGCTCTAGCATTAAATTCTCTAGCGTTTCTTGAAAATGTACAGAAAAAATAATAAAACATATTTTAATAAAAACGCACTACTTTGAATGACTTCGCTGGTTCATATGAATCAACCTATGATCTGAAAGCTATGGAAGATTTCCGGTCTGCTTGTCGTTTCTGGACAAATGGAAAGAACTGAATGAGACTAAGCAGAAATGAACCTCTGACGTCACACGCGGAGTTATTTCAAAAATACAAAACTTTAAAAAAACTGTAGCTATTTTTGGCTTAGTTTAATAGTATATTAACAAATAAAAAAAACCACTGAACTTCCTCATTGATGCGTTTGAGCCGAGCATTGAAGGAAAAATGGCTGTCATACACGATAAAATAATTTTGCAGAATGACAACGCCCTGCCACATGTTGCAAGGCCAGTCAAAATATACTTGGAAACCCTCAGATGGGAAGTACTACTCCCCCCGCCGTATTTGTGGGACATTACTCCTTCCGATCAAGACTTGTTACGACCGATGACTCGTGGCCTGGCTGAGCAGCACTTCCATCCTTATAAAGATGCCAAAAAATGACTCGATTCGTGGGAAATCTCAAAAGATGAGTTGTTCTTTCGAGATGGTATTCTTTTGCTGCCAGAAAAATGAGAGAAAGTAATCCCTAGCGACGAAAAATACTTTCAATGACATGTTCTTTACTAATTTTTTAAAATAAGGCATTAATTTTCATGAAAAAACAGTGAAAACTTATTCAAGTCGCCAAAAGAATAATAAAATATTTTTTCGCATTTTGATGTTTTAATAAATCTTAGCATGTACAATTCACATACTAAGAATTGATTTATTTGTATGTTTATTCCTCTACAGTGAAATCAAAGGGTTCAAACTTTTTCCGAAACTCCGAGACATATTGTATCTCCTCTTCCTTGGTGAGTTGACACGCTCTCCAATCTGCTTTGTCTTCGCAATCCAGAATGGGGGAACTGGCGAGAACATCCCTACACAAAAAAAATAAAACATATATTGGATTTGCTTAAAAAATTGATGACGCGAGAGACTTTTGACGGAAGTTAAAATAATAAAATTTACAAAAGGTCAAGAGATCTACCAATATAAAAACTCTTGCAAAGAAGATTACGAAAATGTACTGAACTACTTTGAACTACGTCACAAATTTTTGTGGGATTTCCGGTTATTAGGTAGGCATTTCTTTTAACGTTTAATGTATTTTGATGCTACGGGGCTTCATTTTCCATTATGTTGTATCCCAACTTAACACAGGGCTCATGGCCTCATAGAGTTAGGAAAATCGTTTTTGTATAGCTAAAAACATAAACATAGGTAAATAATTGTTAATACAGTTACAATTAAGGCCATGTCAACCAAAGTCAATCAAGTTCAAAATGATTTTGAATGTTTAAATGCGTTTTCTGGAAAATGTTGCTATTCACACATGCGCCATTGTTCTTCTGGAAGTGATATATTGTAAGACACACATGTTTCGTGAATTTTTATTTACAAATAATTCCTTTTTTTTTTTTTTTTTTTATTTATTTATCAAAAGCATACAAAAATTAACATATAAATTATCAAGTCCTACTGAACTGCATAAAATGCAGTTTGTCAGCAGGTGCTTATAGTTAAGTTCTAATATACATATATATACATAATCTTATTTCATAAATTCTATAAACATATAAAAACTCTTATTACTATGGAAAAAAATAAAAATATGTACATCGAAAATAAAAAAATTGTCCAAATAAAAAAGAAAAACACAAAAAAAATCTTAATATAAAAAACCACGTTCTAAAAGCCAGATTCTCAGCAGACGTCTTTCTCTTGAGCCAGATAAGTTTTTTTGATTTGAAATATTTAGTACATATACCTACAGTACAATTCTTTTTTTATATCCACAGAAATTAATTCAGGGTTAGTGCAAGTTTACAGTGGAAGACTTGTCATCTTAATTATAATCTTCTTAGATCATAAAAATTTTCAATACCTCTATCGCCTCCTTGTCTAGTGAAAAAAAGCAAACATAATTAGTTCAGATATACGTATAATAATAAGTATTACCTTCCAAACTGCAGAGGGAAGTTGTGCTTGGTTCTGGTGTAGAACTGCTCTCCGCTCGGTAACTCCAAGTGGAAGTATGGAGAGCCAGGTGCGGCCACCTGTTTCAGGTCGGTACGTGCCGGAATCGGTTCCAGTTGGAATCCCTGGATACCCGCTTCATCCTAAAAATATCATCAATAGAGTTATGACTTTTAATCTAAAATTTGTATGCAAATATATACATCATCATCATATCTTATTCAGACTAGATAATACATAGGGCACTACATTATTAAAGCAAATCTGTGAAAGGTAAAGAAGTGCAAGTCGCTATTGGCTGATTGTGCAGGCGAGCCATTTAATGTTCCTCGCTGCTTTAGTTCCTTAGCTTATAATTTTAGGTGCTATCTTAGAATAAACATTGAATGTGAGAATGAAATACTAAATATAACATGCGCTGTATTCTACAGGAGAACAAAGCACTAAATAGTTCATTGGCTTTGTGCTTTGTAGATTATGAAAAAGTGTTTGATAGCGAATGCCGAATCAGAATCAACGATGTTGTCACAGATTGGTTTGAAGTCACCACTGGAGTTCGTCAAGGTTGCGTCCTTGCACTGTTCCTCTTTATAATCCTCATGCACTTCATCCTTAGGAAGTCAATTCCACTTGATTGAGGAATATCCATCTCCTCCTCCCAAAAACTCCGTGACTTAGATTATGCCGTTGATGCGGTTATTTATTTTATTTTATTTTATTTATTTGGATAACCAACAGCTATAATTATCTCATATTTATATAACAAAACCAATAACAAATAAGCCAATTACAGGTTTTCACAAGTAGCATCACAGTAAGTTAAAAAAGATTCTCGAACATAAAATGAATAGTAATTAAATGTAAATTTAAAAGAAAAGAAAAAATACTACGAGTTATTTCGAAAGCAAACGCCGTACGTCATTAAGATTATTTGCAAATAAATCTATGTTAAATGATTTATTTATTACATTAAAATTATTAAAAGTTCGCCATAAATATGAATTTTGCCTATAATTAGATGAAACAAGAGGTATGTGAAGAAGAGGGTTATTTCTTAAAACTTTGGAAGGAACATTGATAGAAAGTTTGCAAAGTAGTTCAGGACAGTCAATTGAACCAGAGGCAATTTTAAGTAAATAAATTATATCCGCTATTTCACGATGTTTTTGCAGAGGCAATAGGTGATGTTTTTTACATATATGAATATATTGGTCAGATTTAAACTCAAGTTTCAACCGGAAACACATGAACTTTACGATTTTTTTTTGAATATTTTCAATGCGTGATATCTGCACATTGTACATAGGATTCCATATTTGTGATGCATATATGTTATAATTGACGATTCAGTCACGGGTTTTCAGGCCACTGTAGATAGCCTAAATAGGTACTCCGCAAGCATGGGTTTAAAAATCAATATTGCAAAAACCCATGTACTGTGTAACACTTCATGCCTCGATGCCCGAAATCCCCTGAATTTGTCGAACCAAATCATCGAAAGGGTCGAGAGTTTCAAATACCTGGGAGTATATGATACGGAAAATGGCAGCTTTCAAAAAGGGGACTGGGAGTGCGGCTAGGGGTAGCAGGCGCCACATTCAACAGCATGAAGGCTGTCTGGAGATTGGATATTTACTCCGCCTATATAACGCCTGCATACCACCTATTCTCCTATATGGATATGAATCGTGGCACCCCGGGCCCAAAACAGCAAAATATTGAGTTTTGAGAATAGGTGTCTCAGAAGAATCTTGGGTGTGAATTAAGAGAATGGACGCAGCAAACTCCGGTGACAACTGTCATCAAGCGGAGGAGATACAGTTGGCTTGGCCATGTACTGCGGATGCATCCTTAGAGCCTTAACCACGCTTGCCTACTTTACATCAGGTTCTTGACGTCCTGGATGTCCACTGTTGACTGATACCGACGATATACATGACACATCACCATTGCATTAAAAGCGAAAAGAAAAACAAAAAAACTAGACAATCAACATTTGAGACTCACATGAAATACTTCGACGAGTTGCGACTCAGCTTCCCGTGGAATAGGAACGCACTGCACCTGGAGATGAGAAGTCTTGAAGTTTCTCTCGAAGAATACAACCAGCTGCCCGAGAGAGTCAAAGAACTTTACCAGAGCTTTCTTGAATCGTTTAATCTCTTCATTCACTTCCTCGGGTGCCTGGAGAAACACACGTAAGTCTGCGTTAAAGTAACTCGTGCCCATCGCAATTAATATAATCCACATACATAATAAGCAGGGCGGACGATAGAGCAAAATTATAACAGAAATGATTGTATTACCTGACTGGTAGATTGGTGGTGAGCAACGGGCAGAATGAGGCAGTGGTGAGGGCCCAGCGGACCCTTGGCTAGAGCCAGGTAGCAACTTTCTCCCACACTGATGACCAGCTGTTTCTCTACTGTGGGAGAAGACAGGCAGAACCAACAACTAGCTGGAATAAAGAGAACAAACAAATTCAACTAATTAAGCAATAATTAAGTATGCAGGAAAATTGTGTAACTATTAGGCTTCCTATTGTTCCTCTAACTTATTTTTAAAAATCTTCCATCCGTTCTTCTTTCCCTATTTTCCCATCAACAAAACATACCTATATCCTTTGTTCATACTCTTTTTTAATCATATGTATCTTTTTAAAGTATTATTTTATCAGTGGCGTGCGTTTCATATAGGTACATAAGCAGTGCCTACTCTACAATAATTTTATTAAAACAATAGCAAAAAATAATATTAAATATGCGAGTAACTATTTGTGAAATTTGAAAAATGCACTAGACATAATTAAGTTACGTATTGTGTCGTACCGATCGGCGCGCCGCCATTGGCCAGGGTTGGCAAAGACACAAACTATAAACGCTTATTTTGTTCACATTGCAGCTGTTGTTCACATGAACAAAATGTATATGTGTGGGTTTTTTTAGTTGTAATTACGCGTGTATGGGTGACATTGTAGACAACGCTTTTCATGAATTTTAGTGCATTGTTTTAGAAATAAAAACGAATATGTTGCTGACATCTAGCATTTTTTAAAATTATTATTAAATAAAAGAGGGTCAAAGTTTAAATGTCAAATAAATAACCTCAAACGCCTCAATTAGATTTTTTTCATACAATCAAGAATATGATCCAAGTTTAATTTGTTAATAAAAAATTGAAATAGAGTTCTGTGAAACTTGTGATAATGACGGAAATATATGTTCAACCGTTTTAAGAAACAACGCGTTTTCTCATGTTACGAGTGAAGGAAACTGTTTGGTTATATTTATTACTGATAGATACTTTTTTTCTACTGCCTACTCTACTACTAACTGTTAAAAACTCTGTGCACGCGACTGTATTTTATCGTATATTGGTATTGGTTTAAAAAAGTTACCAGTTTTCCAGTCTCATTTTTGTTTTGATGTATTCAAAATCATCATTCCATGTACGCTCCCTAGTTGGAGCATATGGTGTCTGCAAAGCGCCTTTAGGCATTTCTGTCGGCTGCCAGCTCCTGTGCAACTAGGGTTCATGTCCCGTAGTTCTGACATAAACTGTCGAAGAACAGTCAGCAGCGGACATCCAGGACGTCGAGAACCTGATGCTTTGTAAAGTAAGCAAGCGTAAGGCTTTCAGAAGGCGTCCGCAGTATATGGCCCAGCCAACCGTATCGCCTCCGTTTGATGACAGTCATCACTGGAGTTTGCTGTATCCTTTCAATAAGAATTACTATTAGTAATAAGAATTACTTCATTCTTTTTAAAGTCAAACCTCGAGACATCGATTTTCAAAACTCAGTATTTTGTTGTTTTGGACCCTAGCAAAGTGCCACAATTCGCATCCATAGAGAAGAATAAGTGCTACGCAGGCATTATAAAGGCGGGATTTGACTTTCACAAATTAAAAATATCCAATCTCCCGACAGGCTTTATACTGTTGAATGTGGCGCCAGATATTCCTAGCTGCACGATAAAGTTGCCATTTTCTGTAACAAATACTTCCAGGTGTTCGAAACTCTCAACCCTTTTAATGACTTGGCTTGACAAGGAATTTCGAGCATCAAGGCACGAAGTGTTACACAGTACATGGGTTTTTGCAATATTGATTTTTGAACCTATGCATGCTGAGTACCTATTTAGCCTTATCTACAGTGATTTAAACACCTCCTGACTAATCGTCAATTATAACCGCATCATCGCCATACTCTAGGTCGCCAAGTTTTTGGAGGAGACGAATATTCCTCGATCTAGTGGAATTTACTTTCTCAGGACAGGGTCTATAAGGATTATAAAACGGAATGGTGAGAGGACGCAACCTTGATGAACTCCAGTGGTAACCTCACCTCAATTGATTTATTACTAGACACAATTTAATATTTATGTAGATTTGGTTTCTGACTGTGTAGCCCCATCAAAGGTAGCAGCACATTTCGGGTAAGAATGTATTTAACTTGTAAAATAATGATTTATAATAAAATTACCTTGATCGAACTCTGGCCTTTTTCTTTCTTTCTGGTCGCCCCTGTGTTTCCTCTTCCCCCCATGGCCTGGGTCTGCAGAGTCCATATCATAGAAGAACTGCCCGTTGCCAGTGTACTGAAAAGACAAATTTGATATTTATAGAAGTGGCTAAGTGACTTGATATGAATGAATATCTGAGAATTTGCTACTTCTAAAATTAACTTTAGAGACAGCGTGATTGACAAAACAAGAGACAATAGTCTGCTGGAAGCATCTGGTGGTGTCCACGAATGAAAAAGAATTACAAAATAACCCTAGAAATAAAAATAATAATGACCAACCTTTTCTAACAGTCCCGGTTTGGTCTGCTGCATCAGGTCCTCTGGGTAGGGACACTGTGTCTCATCTGTAGTTCCCTGGAGAAGTTCCATCATGCGCATCTGCTGGATGGGCTGAAGACTACAGGCGTATAACCATTTCTGTTTGTTAGCATTTCCAACAGGAGCCACAGCGATAAAGCGCGTAGCGAGTTCTCGGCTGTTGTGATATGTATTGAAGTTCCTACAAATGCCATAAAAATAATTTCAATCAAATGACAACTTGAAACTTTGATCTACTTTATTTACACATTCAAAGGTCAGATATTGGAAACATCACTTTGTATCATTCCTACAAAATCAATATTACCGATGATTAAACTGCTTATTCTAAACGGATAGTTAGGTCAATATCTATACAGTGATTGAAATCACTAAAATCCCATAAGAAATGTATGCCCTATTTCAAGATTCAAAATAAAATAAATCCAGAAACTTACATAAAAACTCGCAAAAATGCCTTTTTTGTCTGGCTCCGTGAGTCTGCTAGATATTTTATTGAAAAATCCTTTCGTAATCCCAGATAAAATAAGTTAAATAATACTCTAAATGAACCACTTCAAAGCAATTATATTTTCACTGTTATTCGATCAAACTTGGGGAATATTTCAAAACGCTGGATCCGCCTGTCCCTGTACAAATTGATATTGCGAGTTTTGACAATAAGTCATAATATACTAATTTATTTGGCAGTTCAAAGGAATGCTTTGACCTGGACGAACGTCAGTTTGAATTGTAAAATTGTTGAAAAATATAAGGCGGGATGTGGAGGTGTGTAAATACATAAAATACCTGGCTAAGGCCAGTTTGTGACTCGGGCCTTAAGATTCATACTGGGGGGGCCGAGTGGCTTTCCAGAAAGGTGAGGTTTGTGAGGAAGATTGAAGAGAGGGTATAAAGGATGCAAATAGATATATCAGCACTTTGCACAATGGCCATTGGCCATGGCGGTTGGCAATTATGCAGTTAGGTGGTAGCAATGTCTGAATTTAACTTCCACTAATTATGCTGAAGGGACGAAGTAGGTGTAAAGGGGCGGTTTGAGTACAATACATGTAATTAGATCTAAAAAATATAAATACATATGATGCGGTATTTACGAGTTAACATTGGCGCAAACACATACCATTAATGTTAGTGTTTTCACACTTACAGATTAGCAGACAATTTAGATTCTGAGATTAAATGAGTTAAACAGATTAAACCCGCACTGTGTGAGTGGATATCCGGCAGGACATCATACCCTCCCTTAACTTTTGTATGCCAGAATCATAACTTCTGTGTATCATCAGACTGGTTTGACTTTCGAGAAGGTTTAACTATTTAATTGGGTGAAGAATCATACTTGCCTGTATGGCGGTCGTTCGTAATACAGTTTAGGAGATGTGACAAAATGGTATCGAGGGCGCGTATGCATAGCAAGCCAGGATACCAACAGAGAGCTGCTACTCACCTCGAGATCTATCTGAAACCAAACTGAAATAATAAGATCAACATTTCTCTCTTCTTTACAGACTTGGGCTTGGAAGAGGAGATTTAGCCGTTGATAACCCTGGGCTTGAAGGGCAAGAATTAATTTACAGGTACCTTATTTGGCACTAACCCTCATTTACAAGAATAATCATAGAATCTCTACACTAATAAAATAAATTTAAAAACTGTATATGCAAATTATATTTTATTTCATCATAAACTTCATGATCCTTATAACAATATATTACATATATTTTGCAAAAATAATAAAATGCTACCTACTTTAAGACATAAGCAAAAAGACAGCTATTTGAAAAAGTCATATTTTGAGATAAGACACTTTTGAGTCATCAACTTTATGTAAAGTTTTCAAAACTGTAAATAATCACAAATAAAAACACAGTAAGTATTGTTTCTAAGCAAAAAACCAGTATGTGTTATATCTGCCCCGTGTTTTTGCTTATGAATCCTATAGATACTGTTTTATTGTTTAGAATTACTATGGTTTTTTTTAAAAACTTAAAAAACATCATGTCATGTTTCATATTGTTGCTGCTTTTTGCTTGAAATTTCTTAGAGAACATTACCTCATATATAATTCATTTTGTGATTTTTGTTGAAAAGCTGCCATTTTGCTCATGAGGGCAGTATAGCAGGCTCTCACACAGGCATAAAAAATTGTCCATTTTAGAAGCTGCAAAATATTATTAAACATTCTGAGAAGTATACGAGGCGTGTTCAGAAAATAACGGGAATTTTTTGATTTCACGGGTTCGGAGAGTCCGATTATCTTTTTTTGTTGGTTGGTATACATGCTCCTGAAGTATGCTAAAACTTTCAGCTGTATTCATTGTTTACTTTGTCTGTGGCAGCTGTAGACACACCTTGTATATATTACAGAAAATAGACTACCGTGTATATACTTGTAGATGGTACATGAAGCCTCCCCTTCACACAGTTTCAGTAACTTCAATTAGCAACATCGTCAAAACCTTTGGTCCAAGACCATTATAGCCATTAATTTTGCCTTATAAATACTGAATTATCTAGTATGTAACTCTATCTATTAATCTAGTTAGGTTAGTGAGCGATGGAGATAACTCTCCTTAAGACAATTTAGTTTAAAAAAATAACAAATTCATAAAACTAATGACTTGGCGTTTTACCTTTTTCTCATCTAAATTCTGTATTTCCGACGGCCACTGCGAGGTAATCAGTATGTCTAGCCCGCGGTAATCAGGTTGCCCTCGGAGACAAGCGTCCCGCACAGCGGAACAGTCGGCTCCCGAGAACCCCGGATCCTTCCCTTCCACAACCTGGTGGCCGCTGAGATAGGCGATCTTTAATCCACTACTTGTCATGTAAACGCCTCGCTTGCCTAATGATTAGGTATTACATTACATTAGTAACAGTCATTATTTCCAATAAGCACCCAATGGTGCGTAAAGCACTGTTTTGAAATTAAATGTGTACTTATTTAAAAGAAATTAACTATTTATAACCAAGGATTCATACTAAATACTGGAAAAAGCTGTTCCATTATTTTAAGTGTTTTTAACCAATTACATAATGGTCTTCTAACTGGAAACATCTGTCAACTTATTTATTATTTTGCCAAAATGTGTATCATCATTCCCTTTCAGCACCGAATGATGCATAGAGCACCACATTGGTACACCAATCCCAGCGCGTATCTTGATCGTTTTTATTACATTAAGGTAAGATGATCAGTTTTACACTACAGGTGCCAGTCCAGGGACTACAATATATTTTTAAATATATATTTAATGTCAAATGTCGGGAATAAAACCCGAGACCTCTCGCAAGGTAGGAAAATGCGCTGACCATTACACCACGAGGCGGACAATGTGTATAAGACCCACATAATTAATTTAAAACATATTATAAGTACTACTAAAAATTTTTACGCTATTTTGGTTTAAAGCCCTTGTCCTAAAACACAGTCGACATTTTCGAAATAAAAGTACTACAAACCTAAGTATGTAACATTTGGGCAAATTTCCGCCCCCTCATTTTCAGGGTACAATTTCTGATACTTCTCACTGCAGGGACCCAAAATATAAGTTGGAACTGTGACTGAAATACATAATAATAAAAAATCTTAAAATACAAAAAATAAAACAAAGGTATTCATGGTTAAATGGCGAAATAATTGCCACTAACAATTTCTAACAGCCTGACCAAAATCAGAAAAAAATACAATAACAATAAAAATTAAATATGAAAAATAAAAACAAATAATTATAAACTTACGAAAACACAAACAATAAAAACATTATATTAGTTTTGGTGTCTGTTGCTTATATTATTTACATTTTAATTTATTCAATTGCATGTTCTAAAACATTTAAGTTTGTAAGTCCTTGATGGAAGTTCATTGTAATTTATTATATAAATAAAATACGAGTGATACTTTAATCCACAAATTTGGAATATCCAGTGTCCGGTTTCATCGCTTTTGCGATATCTTCGAGACTGGTATTTTTATTAAGAAGTTCAATGTATTTATACAAAACAGATGTTAGGATAGATAATTCAAAGTTATATGAAAGTAAATTAAATAAAGTTATTTTTATCTTAAGGATCATTATCAAAAAAATTTCGGGTTAACTAATGAGTTGATATAATGCTATTTTAATGAATTAAGTATTTTATTTTATTAAACTAAAACACTAAAAATAAAATAAAATACTTAAACTCATTAAAATAGCATTATATCAACACAATTTTTTTTTTGATAATGATCCTTAAGATAAAAATAACTTTATTTAATTTACTTTCATATAACTTTGAATTATCTATCCTAACCCTAAAATGGTGCAAGTTGTTAGAGATCATGTGTATTATTGTAGGTATTTTAATGCATCTTTACAAAACTAACCTATTTTACCGCCATTTTTGTAAGCCTGTAATTCCACATTCGAATCATCGAAAAATGACCCGACACACAACAGTAAATCAAATGGGCCAGATTTTTTATTAATGGAGTCAACTCTCGAAAAGAGGCTGTTAAAATTTCCATTGACATCTCCACAAACTAACCTAAAACATAACTTGAATGTTAGTATTTAGTAAGTTTTATTATTTGTGAGATAATTTTTATGTTTCATCAGAAGGTACTAACAATTTTTGTTTTTCTGACATAATAAAAGAAAATGTATAACAAATAGGGACAGCAAATATTAATTATTATATGATTGCCGGATAATTTAAAGAAATTACAAACTACAGATTGTGGTTGTTTACAATGTTGACAGTTTTTTTTCTATGGATATGTTGACATCTCAATAGGATACGTTCCTAAAAGCGTACAATTGATCGTAGTTACATCTAAAGCTATTTTGTTCCATTGTTATCTACGTAAAACTTTTATATTTTCTACGGATGTTGAATTAGGGATTTTTTAAATGCTATTATATCAAAGCTTTATTGTAAAATATGGGGAAGTTTATTATTAAAATGGTTGTGAGATTGAAAAAAACTAAGATGAGATTAAATAATCTTGGAGACCGTAAAATCTAGTTCAGTGGTCACGCATATAAATAAACGGAAGCTGTTCATTTCTCCTCTAACTGAGAGAACGTGGGAACATCTACCCATCCGAAATTTGATATTAAATTGATGATCACGTTTTTCTAGTGCCGGGGTAAAATTTATTTGCCATCTATTTTTCTTATTTTAATTCCAGAAACATTTGGAAAATGGCACAAAATTAATTACAAATTTGACAAAAAAATTACTTACATACCTAGATTCTTACACTGAAGCAGTTAAGGATTATCACTCTTCATTTTGTATTTTTGACACAAAACATTTTGCAAAGAGTTGACAGATGATGATTGTCCGGATGCTGTTTTTGAAGTGTTTTGTTGTTTGAAAAATCTTAGAACACAAATAAATGTATTTAAACAAAACCTTGGGTTTAAAATGGAAGATCATTATTTTAATTTAACGAAATAATTTTCGGATCGAAATATTTTTAAATATCACCAAGTTATTTCCTAATACAGATAAACGTTCACTTTATGATAAATTACGAAAATACTTGCTTATTTTACGTGAAAAGAAGTTTTTATCCTGAATATTTTGACACGGAGGGAAACTTGGGGTAGAACAGGGTCCCAGGGCAGAACGGGAAAGGGGCAGGAAATTCGCTACATACGACAGAGATGCATGAACTTTGCGCACAGTTTTTAGTTCACTTCGCTGCGCTATATGAAATGGTTGCTGTCAGTGTCGGAGTGCGCTTAGTTTGAAATTCGAAGTTCATCGAATGTTGAAGAAAAAGCTCGAAAGTTCTAATATTTGCTCAGTTACACCAAGGTAAATATCTTTATACCGTTGCTTATTAAAAAAATACATTACATGTTAATTTCAACCTACTTTTGACGGACTAAAAGTCTAGTAATAACTCAAAGCCAACACTTATATCGGCCATTACTCTCGTGTTTTAAAGAACGCTAATGTCGGGGCACAATGGGGTGGTACTCCATTCCACCCCTGAGAATATTTAAAGGTATCCTGCTTTTTCTTACTAATATTAAAAATCCGAAAGTGAGTTTCTTTGTTTTTTGGTTAGGCTTTTACACTTTTAACGTTACTTTTTCAACTGCTATAATATATATATAAAAAAAAACCAGCTGGCACTCCTAGTCTGTGGATGCTATGTATCAAACTGCAGTCATAGGTTGCAGTCATGCAGTCATAACTCTAAAAATAGGATACCTAGCGGCGCCTAATTGTTACGAAGTGCCATAATTAACATTTGGGAGGTATGTTTGGAAAAGACGGGGAAATCCAGAAGCTCTTGCTAATAAAAAGTCAAGAAAGTTCCGCAACCGTTTTTACAGCCATGAAAGAGTTGGAGCATGTAAATTACCTGAAAGATATGCAAAAACAACTCTTCGGAATGACTATGAATGAATTTCCTCAACTGGTTTACCAGCTAGCAGAAAATAATGATTTCAGCTGATTTAAGTCTGACAAAACCAGAAGCAACATCTGAAGCACGCTCTATGGGTTTCAACAAAGTAGCAGTGTTGAATTTTTAAAGTCTGCTTAGTGAGATTCTGGAAAAACACAAAACAAATTCTATTAGCAATTTTTACCTAGCCCCGGGTGGTGGGCTAGAATGGCAAATTTCCTCATTTTTTACAATATTTTTTATGGTAATCATGTCTTAGGTGAGTCAAACATTTATTTTTTCGTAGATAAATGTACAGATTGACAAATAATGATGTCATTAATTTCAAACTCTCACAAATTGCATTCAAAGCTTAGATACCCCGTTCCGCCCCGGATTTCCCTACGTATAGGTAGGATCAATTTGGATAATAAGTGCCTTCGCTACAGAACGCAGCCCAGTATTGTCTGTTGCGTAAAACAAGAGTTAAGTTTTATTTTGTCTATAAACGATAAATATTTTCTTTTGACGGATTGTCAGATTCCGTTGTTTATTGTGTCAAATTATTTGAATTCGTAGTCGTAAATCATGAGATGAGATTGACAATAACAAGTATTTCGTATTTTCGTTACGCAGTGTAAATACACAATGGCGTCCGGAGGGAAATTACCGGGAACGGGACTAGAAGATGTTGGCGTCCCCGGACAGACATACCTGAGAGACGCTCTCACAAGCTGTACTGACCCTCTAAAGGCCATCGAGGAGTTCCAACTCGCCAATGGAGTGCTGCTGCCCTCACTGAGGCCGATGCTTCCTTTGCTAGATTTGCACGGTGTAAGAAGGCTCGATTTTCATACTTCTGTATTGGAAGAATTGAGAGAGAAACTAATCGCCCACATTAACGAAATAGGAGCCAAAGAAGGCAGAGACAGAGATAAGAAGTTAAAAGAGCTCTTGTCCAAGAGTTTTCCGATAGTCAAAGTGAAAGCTCTCAGGCCTGTAGTAATGTGTATCCTAAGAAACACTCCTCATATTGACGATAAATATTTAAAAATTCTAGTCAGGGACAGAGAACTGTACAACGATACTGATACAGAAGTCAAGCGCCAGATTTGGCAAGACAACCAGTCCTTGTTCGGAGATGAAGTATCGCCACTTTTAACTCAGTACATCAAAGAAAAAGAAAATGTAATTTACGATCATCTCAACTTGACCAACCTGTTCTTCTCTCCTTCTCCCAAGGTGCGGCGCCAGGGGGCCGTGGTGCAGAAGTTGGCCCACATGATCGGCTCCAGCATCAGGCTGTACGACATGGTGCTGCAGTTCCTCCGCACCCTCTTCCTCAGGACCAAGAACATCCACTACTGCACCCTAAGGGCCGAGCTGCTCATGGCGCTGCATGACCTCGAAGTGCAGGACATCATCTCCGTGGACCCGTGCCACAAGTTCACGTGGTGCCTGGACGCCTGCATCCGCGAGAGAAACGTGGACATCAAGAGGTCACGCGAGCTGCAGGGGTTCCTGGACAGCATCAAGAGAGGGCAGGAGCAAGTGCTGGGAGATCTCTCCATGACTCTGTGCGATCCGTACGCCATCAACTTCTTAGCCACGTCGGCCATCAAAATTTTACAGCACCTCATCAACACGGAGGCGATGCCGCGTGACAACACAATCCTAATTCTTCTCTTGAGAATGTTGGCGCTCGGACTGAGTGCCTGGGTAATGATCGAAACCCAGGAATTCAAAGAGCCAAAGCTGGACAGCCAAGTGGTCACCAAGTATCTGCCCGCTCTGATGGCGCTCATGGTGGACGACCAAGTGCGACAGCTGCACAACAAACTGCCCCCCGACGAGCGGGAGGCGGCCATAACGACCATAGAGCACTCGGGCCCGCCGCCGGACGCCTGCGAAGCGTACATGCGGGACAGTTCCGTGTGCGGAGTGCTGGCCATGTACTACACTCTGCATGCTGCGCGGCAACGCGACCGCACCGCATTACTCAGAGTCCTTTCGATCCTCGGGAGTTGCAAAGACGGCCGAGCCTACGAAGACCCGTTCCTACATTCCCTTATCGCCCTTCTCATCCAGATTCCCGACGAGTTCCAAGGGGAGGACTTCTGCACCGTTCTGTTCGACGAGTTCTTTTTCGCGGGGCTGAACCGCGACAACGTGACGAAGCACCTGCTAAAGTTGCTCTGGTACATTCACCCTAAACTCCCGGTGCAGCGAGTGCAGACTTTGATCAAGGTTCTTCAACCGGGGAGCCAGCACAAAGAACCGGTGCACAAACTGTACGAGGAGTTACAGGAGAAGATCGGCACACAGCAGGAAATCCCCCAGGTCCCTATAGACCTCGACTATTTAGAGTCCCCGCTGATGAGTGTTCCTACGCCAGCGCCTTATCACATATAAGTGTACCCTTTGTTGCGTTAAACCTCTTTAATATATTTTGTATAGATAGATAATATTGTTACTGGACACAAATACATAAATATTTTGTATTTTACCGACTTTTCATAACTTATTACCTTTAACATCTTAATATACTTTTAAAAATATTATTTCCTGATTTTGGTTTGCATTCGCTCGGTTGCTCAGTCCGTACACATCATCGATGTAGCATGCCATCTGTGCCGCGTTAGTATCACAACGGAATTCGAATGTCTGACTTATCCATCATTAATAATATATAATAACAAGCAATAACAAACGATGAAAAAACAAATGACTAACTGATTTAAGAAAAAAAAACAGCTTTAAAGAAAAAAAAAAATTTTTTGGAATTCCTACCTAAATTCCATTTAGCCAGTAAGCTTCTAATATATTTAAATACTATAGTGGAAAATCACTTATTTATTTAATAAACGCCCAGAGGTCTATTACAATGTACAGTTGAAATTACACATAAAATATCATAGAAAATATCCTAGAAAATAAACTCACAACTATTACACTCAACATGTAATTCATTGTAAGAAAAAGAAAATAAAGTGAAGATGAATGGAGAAACACATTAAATGGGGGAGGATTGAGGGGATGGCCATTCGATGTATAGGATAGCTAATTTGATAGCAGCAGGAGTGGTGTGGAGCAAGTCCAACAGCTCAGACCACTTTATGCTACCCTAGACTAGAGTCTGAAATGCTAGACTGTATGTTCCCAACCTTTTTTGGATCACCAACAAAAAAAACCGTTAGTCCCTCTCCCATAGTTTTACCAAATATCAAAATTTTATCAATATATATCAAGAATCACAAAGTAGAAAAGAACATCAAATGTAGTTCAAAAATATTTATTAATAGTTAACACAGAAATCAATAAGTAATAAATAAAATAATGAGATTGTTGAAGCTGGTGGGTCGCCAATAGGGTCTGGGTTTCAAAGCTCAATAAATCGTCGTGGGAAAATGAACAATTTCAACATAATTTATTTTAAAAATTCCTACAGAAAGGTCCGGGTTTAACTTTAAGGTAAAAAAATCCAGGGTTTTCGAGTTTCTTACCCTGGTTTAATGATTTTGCAGATGGCAACCGTAGTCACTGACAATACTGAACCGAATTAGGTATACGTATTGCTTATTTAAAATGCTTGTTTACCCCATAACAATAAGATGAAAATTTAAGACTTAAATGGATTGATATAATTTTTATTCATGAGAACAGTATTTTATTACTAATTTCTCATACAATTAACCACACGGCCGCCCCCCTTGACTGCCTTAACGCCCCCCATTTGCCTCTGGACCCGCTATCGCCCTTGTTGGGAACCTATGTGCTAAACTGATCATCTTACCTTTTTGCAATCTACAATAATTGATGTACTAATTGCAGCACCATATAAATTATTGTATCTAGAGAAGGGAGAGTAGGTGAAATTAAATATGTAATTTTTACAGTAATAAATCAATAGTTTTGGGATATGTGATGTTAATTTTATTGACAAGTATAATGAGATACACTATTATAATATATGTCTACTAAAAATATTCATACTATGTACTAAAAATATTTAAATTACTAACAAAATATTAAAATAATTATTACATTATGATAATCACTATTTGGCAGACTCTTGGGATGTAAAATTTTCTTCCTATTAGAAAACAGTTTATTATAATGAGTAATAATGCGCTACAGCTACAGACAGCTCATTATATTTCTGAGTTTATATATCATTTAAAATACCCGCAAAATAAATATTGGGAACATAATTCATTGATTTACTGTGTTTTGCCTTAGGAAACCAATAAAAATACTAATGTATTTAACTTAATGAAATATTGCTTGAAGTAAAGATAAATTATCTATTATTAGTTTATATCTTAATGTATTTTTAGTTTATCAGGTTTTTTAGTAATATATCGATCGATTTCGAGGTAAATGCCTCAGCGGGAAGTATTACCGTTATTTATTTATAAACGGCCGTAGCCAACTTGTACAAAGTGTGCACAATAGTTAAAAAGTAATAAAATATAAGATACATATTAAGTTATGAATCATATTATCGTATTTCTCTCTCTATATGTTCTTCTCCTTTTCTTTTAATACTTTGTAATATAATGTAAGATATAAAATAAACATAATACTTTGTATTTTTACGCCACGTGAGAGTTTAATATTAATAAGAACAACTAGTTTTGCGTTTTCAGAATTACCCATCATCAGGTGTAAATATAATCTAAACCAAAATAATTATATAGAATAGTACTTAGGTACTGATAGGATTCGGTGAGTTTTTTTTATTTTAATAAATATCCTAATGGAATGTTGAAAGCAGGGGTCAAGAATTTTGGAATACTATTGTACAATATTTTATTTTGTGAATTTAGATATTATAATGTAACAAAATGTAAAAGTTTAATACTACGCAAATGAAAAGATTGATTTGTATCTATATTCTTTCTTTCTTTTTTTATTCACATCCGCTCCTAGGTGGAGCATGTGGACATCACCAGACGCCTCTGCACTCAGCACTCTCGCCATTACTCTCGTAGTATCCCTTAGTCCCGCCGAATAAAGCCGAAAGGTTGTCATTGAAGGCATTCCTGGACGGCAGGAGCCCGTAGGTGATGGAAGAGGAAACTTGAGTTTAGGTTCTTCTGAGGCATGCGTGTTCTCAAAATGCTCCTTATAAAAGGCTGCTGAGTCCGTTCTCAGACTTCTATGAAATCAAACCACCTTATGCCTAATATTCTCAACTCAGAACTTTGGTGTTTTGAGCTTTGGTAAGGTGCTAAGATTCGCACCCGTATAGAAGTACCGGCATTATACAAGAGTTGAATAATCAGCATTTCATTTGGACCATGTCGTCGCTTTAGTTTGTTTTTGTCCAAGAGACCATTTTTAACAAAATTGAGTTAAGTGTGAGTTCTGAAAAAGCCATTATTTATAAAATTGAAATGAAGAAAATATTTCAGGGGTTTTTTAACGAATTTCGTCTTAAGTTGTGGTCATTATTTATGCCCATCAACAATATTTTGAGTTTGTCAAAATTTTTGTACACAAGGACTAGATTCAACTCCCCGGGGAGCTGCTAATATTAACATATTACAACAGAGATGAAGAACATTTTAGAGAAGGGCATCTACAGGGCTTATAACCTGTCATTGGCTGGTTTAAGTGGCCACTTTACAATGTGTAACATTCACCATTCTGCCCATATTTGAACATGTATATTCTTTCATCTGTTGATGTTTGTGAAGTTAAAGAGCTGAAACCTTTATTTGTGCGGGTGAGATTCATCTAATTGAATTATTTCACCTACATACTAGGCAACGCATGAAAATGTTATTTTTTCAATTTCTATACTTCTTCATGGACCAGGTGGATTTATGGTTCTTCATCTCTGTTGTAATATGGTAATATTAACAGGGAGTTGAATCCAGTCCTTGTCTACAAAAATTTGGACAAACTCAAAATAATGTTCATAAGCCCGGTAGATGCCTAGACTTCTATATTACCATCTCTAAAATGTTCTTCATCTCTGTTGTAATATGTTAATTTATGCCTATTTTGTAAAAAAAATATGTATTCTTGTCTGTTGGACAAAAGCAAACTGAAGCGACGATGTATGGACTAGAGTTCCAGACAACACATACTGTGTTTAAAGTTGCTTCAGCAATTTCTAAGCGTGTTGCGAGCTCTTTGTGCATGCTACCATCCTCAGCTATGTGAACTCCCAAGTATTTGTCAACTTTATCAATCCACTATTATAGAGAGGCTGATCAAGGTCAGGACAGGATTTGTTGCACATAATCTGGGTATTTTTGGCATTAACCCATTGCACCACTAATAAAAATGACAAAATTTGTTTATACAACACACTATTTAATTTTGACACCATAGAATAAGGAATAGTTCAGAAACCGCTTACGCACATCAAACAGAAGGCGACTCAACTACTCATAAATGAGAAGGTTTACGTTTTGACCCATTAGTTTCTTTGTTGACGTCGCTCAGTACGCAACTCCTGATTTGAATTCAACTATGCCGTGTTGTGTCCTTTTAAAGTGTAGAAATAATGCTAGGATGTTAAAGAAACGGGATGCAATCACATTTCATGTGTAATTAGTAAATGGATGTGTATATAACAAATGTATTACTTAAAAATTGAATTATTTTTCCATCTGTCTGATTGTCGAAGAAACAAAATGGAAATTTTGTTAGTGTTGCCAGAGTAGTAAATTTTTTTACCCTACTTTGCTCATCTAATGAGAGAATTAATGAAAATTGGATCTCGGATTAAACAACTCTGTTCTGGACATTTGACCGACATTATCTTCAAATTATCAAATATTATTTAACATGATATAAAAATATCAGTTTTCAGTAAAATAAAATTTGTTTCATATTAAGTTTAAAGTTCATTAATTCAATTACTCTTATTAAATGACCCTTTACTTATCTACTCTATTGTGACAATCAATATTTCCACGTGCACAATAAAATTTTAGAGAAATTAACAGATTGCTTTTTTTTGCCTTACATTTGTGTTATGATTTTTTTTTCCCATCTAGCAACATTACGCTACGACCTCACGAATGCGCGCGGTGAAAGTAGGGCATAGTGGGGGAATTATTGGACACAGTCCAATGTATTCAAATATGATTCTATTGGATGTTTGACACATTTTTTAATTACAATAATGTGAAATAAATTGTTATTATTACATTTTTTTATGAAATCAGTAACCGAAATATACTTATTTATGAATAAAGTTATTGTCATTCAGTTTTAATGTAAAAAAATCACTTCAAAGACAAACCGGCGAATCACTGGCTTTGTATGTCAGTGACAAATTGACCATGGCCGGCGATTCGCCTGCCATGGTCAATTTGTTAATATTATAACCCAGACGAGCGGAGTTTTCCTGCAGATGTATGTAGTCTGTAGATGTATGTGTATGTAAATGTATGTGTCTATATACCGCAGGGTAATTACTACAACTGGGTAACTTCAAAATCAGAATCTTGATAATATTGTGATTCAAATGCACAACTTGTCCATTTGTAACATTAATGGAGGAAGATACAAAGAAGCGTTTTAGTGGTCAACTAAAAAAATCTCATTTTAAAATTATCTGGTTGTAGTACTTACCTCAGAAATTTGTGATTTGCTAATTTCAAAATGCTATTACTAGAAAGACCGCAGCGGTGCTCGTCATCTCTAATTTTGATTTGGACATTAAGTTTACTAATATAAACTAACAGTTTACAATGGAGTTCTAGTGCCAACTCTAATGTATAGGGGCGAAGTATGGAATGGGAAAAATGATGATGAAAGTAGGTTAAATTCTGTCTAAATGCGATCTCTCTGGCGAATGTGTGGTAAAACGATGTATGATAGGTGCACAAATGTCGAAATCCGTGAACTGGGTGAGCTGAGACATGCATTATCGACAGAATCAAGAAAGGGGTGCTGCGTTGGTTTGGACATGTAGAACGAATGGACAGCGAAAGAACGGCTAAAAGGATCTACGATGCGAATGTTGATGGATGCAGAAAACGAGAAGGACCGAGAAAGACATGGCACGATCAAGTCCATCAAATACTTGAAGATGGACTTGTCAAAAGTAGGAATAATCGGCGTGCTTGCATGAGCAGATGTATGAATGTAGCTGAAGCGAGATCTGTATGCAAAGATAGAGTGATATGGCGATCTATCCTCTCTGCCTTTCCCTACGGAGAAACGGCCTGATGGTTTGTTGTTGTTATATAATCTCCTCATGCAACTTCATACGTATCACTTTGTTCTTAAGAAATCTTTAAAGATCTATTTTAGATTTGGAGCTGTTGAGTATTTTCTTAAACATTTGTTTGTATAGAACGTGGGTTGAATAATATTAAGTATTGGGTTTTATTATCATATTTAATTTGTTTGTGTTTACAAAATACAAAGTTTTTATATTTAAAATGTTTTATTTTTTTAAGGAATAACCCTCTTCTGTAGAGGCTTGTCAGCAGGTGTGAAATAGGATATGGAAGGACATTATGAAAAATATACCAACACACCCAGATCAATTGAGAAATAATCTTTGTTGGATTTTTTTCTTGAAACTGGCAAGAATTGAACCCGCGACACTAGTTTCACAGTTAGCTGTCTTACACACTGTGCCACGGCGCCTGTCTATATTTTATAATGAAAATTTAATATATATATATTACTTCATAATGAAAATTCCTAAATGAGGTAGTAACCTTGAAACTGTACGACATAAAAATCTAAAGTAATGTGGTTTTAATCAGTTTGTTAACGAAATGTTTGATTTTGAATCAAGTCTATAATTACAGTTATAACCACATAATTCAATTTCATTTGTGTGTTCTCCACCGAGAATTGTATTTATTTACTTCTGATATTATTAACAAATTACAACAGGGATGGAAAACATTTAAGAGAGGGAAATACGGAAGTCCAGGGCCTATGACCTGTCATTTGGCTGGTAAGTGGCCACTTTACACACTGTGTAACATTCACCATTTTGCCTATGTTTGAACATCGATATTTCTTAAATTCTTCCATCTGTTAAGCCAGCTATAGAAAAGTGAAACTGAGATAATAGCACTTTTATGAAAAGAGGAATGTTGGAACGTTTTTGACTTTGACAAATGTTAAACAATGAAAACATTTGTTTATTTTTTTACAAACGAAAGACTCATTATATATTTGACCAGTTTAATGATTTTTAAAGCACCGTAAGATTTTTCTAGTGTTGTTGATGTTTTCTGCAAATTGAGAAATGCCGTTTTTGTGATTGACACTATTTTTAGAAGTTGATTATTACAGTTTTTTGTACGAAAGCTGTCTGGCTCTTGACATAGAATTGACCTTACTGCACCCGATAATACCAATATCTAATTCTTTCAAAATTGTGGACTGGCTGCGCTCTGCATAATTATGTTCAGATGTTCTCCATCCCTGTTGTAATTTGTTAATCTTAATGATTTCCTAGGGAGTGAAATCCAGTCTTTTGTCTACAAACATTTGGACAAACTCCAATTATTGTACTGATATTATTTGTTGATATCCACATATTTTTGTTAAAATTATTTATCCTTCAGTTGAGGTGAAATCATCAGATGGATCTGTGAAGGAAAATGACTGTATTTTATTATTTTTGTTTCTTGAAACCGCATTACCTTCAGTTGATGATGGAAAATCTGTTTCGCTTGTTACACTTTCTAGGGAAAGCGTAGAAGACTGCATGGTATTATCCTTTCTGTTGTGCAATATATCTTTGTGACTATCGGGTGATGAAGGAAACTCGTTATCAATTGTCACACTTTCAGTAGAAGAGAACTGTAGAGTATTATTTCTGTTAGGCAATATTGCTTCATAATTTTCAGACGATGAGAATTCCAACATATCATTTGTAGCAACTTCAGATACAAAAGATGTGGCCAAATGTTCGTTTATTTCTGACGACGAGGCGAACAATGTATCATTTGCAGCATAATCGGTAACTGACGGTTTAGTTTTATCATTCTTATTTTTAAAAAGTGCTCCGTATTCTTCGGTCGACGAAAGGATCAATGCATCATTTGTAGTGCCTTTTTGTTCTAGAGTAGTTAAGTTATCATTCCTATTTATCATTAGTGCTTCGTAATCTTCAGACGATGAGGCAAACAATGAATCATTTAAAACACTTTCGGGTTCAAGAGTAGTGACAAAGAATCCATCGTTATCATTCTTATTTCTCAGAAGAGCATCGTAATCTTCAGACGATGAGCCTAACAATTTATCATTCGTAGAACTGTTGGGTTCAAATGTAGTGCCAAAGGATTTGTTGTTATTATTCCTATTTTTCGGAAGAGCTTTGTAATCTTCAGACGATGTGCCAAACAATGCATCATTCTCTGCACTTTCAGGTTGAAGAGTGCTGACAAAGGGTCCATCGTTATTATAACTATTTTTCGAATGTGCTTCAAAATCTTTTGACAATGAGTCAAAAAATCTATCATTTGTAGCAGTTTCTGGTTCAAGAGTAGTGCCCAGTGGTTTAGTGTTATCATCTCTACTTTTAAATAGTGCTCCATAATCTTCTGATGAATAGCCTAAAAATGTATCATTTGCAGGACTTTTGGGCTCAAGAGTAGTAACAACGGATCCATCGTTATCATTCCTATTTTTCGAAAGTGCTTCAAAATCTTTTGGCAATGAGTTGGAAAAGGTATTATTTGTAACACTTTCAGGTTCATGAGTAGTGACCAACGGTTCAGTTATATAATTTTTAATTTCAAATAGTGCATCATAATCTTGTGATGAAGAGCCTAGTGACATATCATTTTCAAGACTATCGGGTTCAAAAGTAGTAACAGTTGATCCATCGTTATCATTCCTATTTTTCAAGTGTGCTTCAAAATCTTCTGACAATGTGTCGGAAAATGTATTATTTATAACATTTTCAGGTCCAAGAGTAGTGCGCAATAGTTCAGTGTTATCATTTCTACTTTTAAATAGTGCACCATAATCTTCTGATGAAGAGCCTAACGACGAATCATTTGCAGGACTATCGGGCTCAAGAGTAGTGACAAACAATCCATCGTTATCATTCCTATTTTTCAAATGTGCTTCGTATTTATTCAAGGATGAACATTTTAATGTCTTTGCCTCTAATTTATTTGATATTGTTTTGTAACACATTGCAGTTGTTATTGGTATAAGGTCAGTTGTTGCATAGTCTGATTTTGTAGATTTATTTTCTACTAATAATGTAGTTGCCATTGTCTTGTCCAACATTTCAGTTGTAAAAGGAACTGTTATAGCTGTGGAGTAATCGTGAATCCAGTTTTTGTCATTTTTTCTTGTTGTCAACCATGCGTTTTTACTGTTTTCAGACGTTGTATGTGAAATTGGAGGAATCGTGGGATTGGCTGAAGCGTAGTCTAATACCGAATTTTCTGGTCCCTTTACTGTAGTCGATATTGTTTTGTAGCTTATTTCCGTCGTTGTTGGAATTATTTTAGTTGCATTTGTGGCGAAATCCAATGTTGTACTTTCATGTCCCTCCAGTGTAGTCGATACCGTCTTGTCGCTTATTTCCGTCGTTGTTGGAATTATTTTAGTTGCATTTGTAGCGTAATCCAATGTTGTACTTATATGTCCCACCAGTGTAGTTCCCGATACCGTCTTGTCGCTTATTTCCGTCGTTGTTGGAATTGTTTTAGTTGCATTTGTGGCGTAATCCAATGTTGTACTTATATCTCCCACCAGTGTAGTCGATACCGTCTTGTGGCTTATTTCCGTCGTTGTTAGAATTGTAATAGTTGTATTTGTGGCGTAATCCAATGTTGTACTTATATGTCCCACCAGTGTAGTTCCCGATACCGTCTTGTCGCTTATTTCCGTCGTTGTTGGAATTGTTTTAGTTGCATTTGTGGCGTAATCCAATGTTGTACTTTCATGTCCCACCAGTGTAGTCGATACCGTCTTGACGCTTATTTCCGTCGTTGTTGGAATTATTTTAGTTGCATTTGTGGCGAAATCCAATGTTGTACTTTCATGTCCCACCAGTGTAGTCGATACTGTCTTGTCGCTTATGTCCGTCGTTGTTGGAATCGTAATAGTTGTATTTGTGGCGTAATCCAATGTTGTACTTTCATGTCCCACTAGTGTAGTCGATACCGTCTTGTCGCTTATTTCCGTCGTTGTTGGAATTTTTTTAGTTGCATTTGTTGCGTAATCCAATGTTGCACTTTCATGTCCCACCAGTGTAGTCGATACCGTCTTGACGCTTATTTCCGTCGTTGTTGGTATTATTTTAGTTGCATTTGTGGCGAAATCCAATGTTGTACTTTCATGTCCCACTAGTGTAGTCGATACCGTCTTGTCGCTTATTTCCGTCGTTGTTGGAATTTTTTTAGTTGCATTTGTTGCGTAATCCAATGTTGCACTTTCATGTCCCACCAGTGTAGTCGATACCGTCTTGACGCTTATTTCCGTCGTTGTTGGAATTATTTTAGTTGCATTTGTGGCGAAATCCAATGTTGTACTTTCATGTCCCACCAGTGTAGTCGATACTGTCTTGTCGCTTATGTCCGTCGTTGTTGGAATCGTAATAGTTGTATTTGTGGCGTAATCCAATGTTGTACTTTCATGTCCCACTAGTGTAGTCGATACCGTCTTGTCGCTTATTTCCGTCGTTGTTGGAATTTTTTTAGTTGCATTTGTTGCGTAATCCAATGTTGTACTTTCATGTCCCACCAGTGTAGTCGATACTGTCTTGTCGCTTATGTCCGTCGTTGTTGGAATCGTAATAGTTGTATTTGTGGCGTAATCCAATGTTGTACTTTCATGTCCCACTAGTGTAGTCGATACCGTCTTGTCGCTTATTTCCGTCGTTGTTGGAATTTTTTTAGTTGCATTTGTTGCGTAATCCAATGTTGCACTTTCATGTCCCACCAGTGTAGTCGATACCGTCTTGACGCTTATTTCCGTCGTTGTTGGAATTATTTTAGTTGCATTTGTGGCGAAATCCAATGTTGTACTTTCATGTCCCACCAGTGTAGTCGATACTGTCTTGTCGCTTATGTCCGTCGTTGTTGGAATCGTAATAGTTGTATTTGTGGCGTAATCCAATGTTGTACTTTCATGTCCCACTAGTGTAGTCGATACCGTCTTGTCGCTTATTTCCGTCGTTGTTGGAATTAAATTTGCTGCATTTATGGCGTAATCTGATATTGTAGTTCTATTATGTCCCTCCACTGTAGTCAATTGTGTCTTGTCGCTTATTTCCGTCGTTGTTGGAATTATATTAGCTGCATTTATGGCGTAACCCAATGTTGTACTTTCATGTCCCACTAGTGTAGTCGATACCGTCTTGTCGCTTATTTCCGTCGTTGTTGGAATTAAATTTGCTGCATTTATGGCGTAATCTGATATTGTACTTCTATTATGTCCCTCCACTGTAGTCGATAGTGTCTTGTCGCTTATTTTCGTCGTTGTTGGAATTATTTTAGTTGCATTTGTGGCGTAATCCAATGTTGTACTTTCATGTCCCACCAGTGTAGTCGATACCGTCTTGTCGCTTATTTCCGTCGTTGTTGGAATTGTAATAGTTGTGTTTGTGGCGTAATCCAATGTTGCACTTTTATGTTCCTCCAGTGTAGTCGATACCGTCTTGTCGCTTATTTCCGTCGTTGTTGGAATTATTTTAGTTGCATTTTTGGCGTAATCTAATGTTGTACTTTCATGTCCCACCAGTGTAGTCGATACCGTCTTGTCGCTTATTTCCGTCGTTGTTGGAATTGTAATAGTTGTGTTTGTGGCGTAATCCAATGTTGCACTTTTATGTTCCTCCAGTGTAGTCGATACCGTATTGTCGCTTATTTCCGTCGTTGTTGGAATTAAATTTGCTGCATTTATGGCGTAATCTGTAGTTCTATTTTGTCCCTCCACTGTAGTCGATAGTGTCTTGTCGCTTATTTCCGTCGTTGTTGGAATTGTTATAGTTGCATTTGTGACGTAATCCAATGTTGTGCTTTCGTGTCCCTCCAGTGTAGACAATACTGTATTTTCGCTTATTTCCGTTGTTGTTGAAATTATATTAGCCGCATTAATGGCGTAATCCAATGTTGTACTTTCATGTACCTCCAGTGTAGTCGATACCGTCATGTCACTTTTTTCCGTCGATGTTGGAATTGTTATAGTTGCATTTGTGACGCAATCCAGTGTTGTACTTTCATGTCCCTCCAGTGTAGTCGATACCGTCGTGTCGCTTATTTCCGTCGTTGTTGGAATTGTTATAGTTGCATTTGTGACGTAATCCAATGTTGTGCTTTCGTGTCCCTCCAGTGTAGACGATACTGTATTTTCGCTTATTTCCGTTGTTGTTGAAATTATATTAGCCGCATTAATGGCGTAATCCAATGTTGTACTTCCATGTCCCTCCAGTGTAGTCGATACCGTCATGTCGCTTTTTTCCGTCGATGTTGGAATTGTTATAGTTGCATTTGTGACGCAATCCAGTGTTGTACTTTTATGTCCCTCCAATGTAGTCGATACCGTCGTGTCGCTTATTTCCGTCGTTGTTGGAATTGTTATAGTTGCATTTGTGGCATAATCTAATGTTGTTCTTTCATGTCCCGCCAGTGTAGTCGATACCGTCTTGTCGCTTATTTCCGTCGTTGTTGGAATTAAATTTGCTGCATTTATGGCGTAATCTGATATTGTAGTTCTATTATGTCCCTCCACTGTAGTCAATTGTGTCTTGTCGCTTATTTCCGTCGTTGTTGGAATTATATTAGCTGCATTTATGGCGTAACCCAATGTTGTACTTTCATGTCCCACCAGTGTAGTCGATACCGTCTTGTCGCTTATTTCCGTCGTTGTTGGAATTAAATTTGCTGCATTTATGGCGTAATCTGATATTGTACTTCTATTATGTCCCTCCACTGTAGTCGATAGTGTCTTGTCGCTTATTTTCGTCGTTGTTGGAATTATTTTAGTTGCATTTGTGGCGTAATCCAATGTTGTACTTTCATGTCCCACCAGTGTAGTCGATACCGTCTTGTCGCTTATTTCCGTCGTTGTTGGAATTGTAATAGTTGTGTTTGTGGCGTAATCCAATGTTGCACTTTTATGTTCCTCCAGTGTAGTCGATACCGTCTTGTCGCTTATTTCCGTCGTTGTTGGAATTATTTTAGTTGCATTTTTGGCGTAATCTAATGTTGTACTTTCATGTCCCACCAGTGTAGTCGATACCGTCTTGTCGCTTATTTCCGTCGTTGTTGGAATTGTAATAGTTGTGTTTGTGGCGTAATCCAATGTTGCACTTTTATGTCCCTCCAGTGTAGTCGATACCGTCTTGTCGCTTATTTCCGTCGTTGTTGGAATTAAATTTGCTGCATTTATGGCGTAATCTGTAGTTCTATTTTGTCCCTCCACTGTAGTCGATAGTGTCTTGTCGCTTATTTGCGTCGTTGTTGGAATTGTTATAGTTGCATTTGTGACGTAATCCAATGTTGTGCTTTCGTGTCCCTCCAGTGTAGACGATACTGTATTTTCGCTTATTTCCGTTGTTGTTGAAATTATATTAGCCGCATTAATGGCGTAATCCAATGTTGTACTTTCATGTACCTCCAGTGTAGTCGATACCGTCATGTCGCTTTTTTCCGCCGATGTTGGAATTGTTATAGTTGCATTTGTGACGCAATCCAATGTTGTACTTTCATGTCCCTCCAGTGTAGTCGATACCGTCGTGTCGCTTATTTCCGTCGTTGTTGGAATTGTTATAGTTGCATTTGTGACGTAATCCAATGTTGTGCTTTCGTGTCCCTCCAGTGTAGACGATACTGTATTTTCGCTTATTTCCGTTGTTGTTGAAATTATATTAGCCGCATTAATGGCGTAATCCAATGTTGTACTTTCATGTCCCTGCAGTGTAGTCGATACCGTCATGTCACTTTTTTCCGCCGATGTTGGAATTGTTATAGTTGCATTTGTGACGCAATCCAATGTTGTACTTTCATGTCCCTCCAGTGTAGTCGATACCGTCATGTCGCTTTTTTCCGTCGATGTTGGAATTGTTATAGTTGCATATGTGACGCAATCCAGTGTTGTACTTTTATGTCCCTCCAATGTAGTCGATACCGTCGTGTCGCTTATTTCCGTCGTTGTTGGAATTGTTATAGTTGCATTTGTGACGTAATCCAATGTTGTGCTTTCACGTCCCTCCAGTGTAGTCGATACCGTCATGTCGCTTTTTTCCGTCGATGTTGGAATTGTTATAGTTGCATTTGTGACGCAATCCAGTGTTGTACTTTCATGTCCCTCCAGAGTAGTCGATACTGTCTTTTCGCTTATTTTCGTTGTTGTTGGAATTATTTTAGCTGCATTTATGGCGTAATCCAATGTTGTACTTTCATGTCCCTTCACTGTAGTCGATATTGTATTTTCGCTGATTTCCGTCGTTGTTGGAATTGTAATAGTTGCATTTGTGGCGTAATCCAATGTTGTCCTTTCGTATCCCTCCTCTGTAGTCGATACTGTTTTGTCGTTTATTTCAGTCGTTGTTATAATTTTATTAGTTTCATTAGTCTTACATTCTGTTTTCTCTTGGAGGTTAATACGGCAGTTGACTTCAGAGGCTGGTCGACATTTAAGAGTTTCATTACAAAAGTGATATCCTCGCGGGCAACAGAATCGGTGCTGGTAGAAGCTATCTTTAGGACCTGCGCTACAAACATAGTACAATGAACAATTCCAATCACTTCGAAACCTTCCGACCCCCTCACAGCAAGGGTAAGGATCACTGTCCAGATACCACCCGACAATAACACTTTTAGGAATTTTGACTTTAGATGGAACGGAACAACTTTGGATATCCGGATCGTAACGTGTTCCTGATGGGCATTTTATTATGGATCTATAATAAGTGTCTCCATCTTCGGTGCAGGTGTAAAAGTAATTATGATTTCTGGGGATTTCGTATCTTCCTGGACCCTTGCAGCCTGGTGCTTTAACCTGTCCATTAGACTCATCGTGAACTGTCACTGTGCCTTGTGGTTTCATATCCACGCAGTATTTAACTTCAGGGTCGTAGACCTTTCCTCGGGGACACTTAACAATAAGTACCGCGTGATCTTTGCAAACATAGTAAAACTGTTTTTGAGTCGGGTGGGCTAGGGTGCCTTTGTGGTTTTCGCTACACTGTCCATCGTAGTCTATACGGACGACCTCTCCACCTCCAGGAATAGCGATACAATCTTGAAGTTGGCTATCGAAGAAATGTCCACAAGGACAGTTGAAAATTATTGGCTTCAGCGTTCCGTTGACGTTAAGGCATCTCTCATAAGCCCTGAAGTTCTTGCAAGGTCTCACCGTAAACTCTTTGTCACACGATGCCGATGATTGCATCTGTTCGTTTCCATTTTTGATATCATATTTTTTACCAAGGATTGATTGCTGCAAAGATAAACACAAAAATTAAAAAATGTATTTTAAAATGCTCTAACTTTGTGGTTTTTAAATCAAATTATTAATTTTAATTTAAATAAAACAACTCTTTTGGTATGTTACAACAAAGACAAAGAATGTTTTATTTCTTAAATTTATTTTATTTATTAAAAGAAAACAACAGCCATTACAACAAAAAATATATATTTACAAATAAACCAAAATATTGGCCAATTATAGTTTTCTATACATTACTAAATACAATGTCAAAAAAATAAGAAGAAAAGCGTACATTAAAATAGTCGCTCCACATCATTCCACACGTAAAAAATAAATAAAATAATAATGAAATAATAATAAAAAATAAAGAAAAAGTTTTTCGTTAACTCGGACTTAAAAATCCTTTCGCCGGCGGATCCATACGGAGCTATCAGTCCTCCCTTCTGTCTTCTTTAGAATATCAAAGTGTCCGAAAAAATTCAATATTAGGTAGGTACAGTTAGATTAAATTATAATTATTATTTTAAATTAGGGTTCTAGCATTTTCTTTAAATTTGTTTAAAGCGAGGAAATTTATTTCAGAAAAAAACGTGTTATAATTATTTCGAATTCTGGGCAAAGATGCATTCTTATTATTATTCGTGCTTGAAATACCAACATGAAATAATTGTTGCAGCCTAGTTGTCCGTTGTGGGATACAAATTTTAATTTTCTCAAGCAGTTGAGGGCAATCTAAGTTGTTATTGCATATATTGTAAAGGAAAACGGCATCATTGATGATTCTTCTAGATTGTGAGGTATCGATTTTGTGATGTACTGCAGCTTCTTCATAGTTATTAAAATGTAAATATTGACGATAGTTTAGGTGATTTAAATTTTTTTTTGATTCCTTTCAATTCTTGAAATATATTTGGAATATTGAGGAGACCAGACAGTGGAATAGTATTCAAGGATACTGCGTACATGTGCAAAATATATTGTTTTTAAGTCTGTGGATTGTTAAAAGAGAATATAGAAGAATATATAAGGGAATATAGATGTCTAGGCATTTACAGGGTATATAAATTGTCATTGGCTGGTTTACGTGTCCACTTTACGCACTGTGAAACGCACCATTCTGCCTATGTTTGGACATCTATATTCCTTCAATTATTTCATCTGTTGATGTTTGTGAAGTTAAAGAGCCGAAACCTTTATTTATGCGGGTGAGATTCATCTAATTGAATTATTTCACCTACATACTAGGCAACGCCTGAAAATGTTATTTTTTCAATTTTTATACTTCTTCATGGACCAGATGGATTTATCAACAATATTTTATCCAAATTTTTGTAGACAAGGACTGGATTCAACTCCCTGGGGAGCTGTTTATATTAACATATTAACCATTCTGCCCATATTTGAACATGTATATTATTTCAATTCTTTCATCTGTTTTTCTTTGTAAAGTAAAAGAGCCGAAACCTTTATTGATACGGCTGAGATTTTGACTTAATTATTTTACCTTCATACTAGGCAACGCCTGAAAATACTTTTTAATTTTCGTACTTCTTCTTGGACCAGCTGGTTTTATCAGTAATATTTTGAGTTTGTCCAAATTCTTGTAGACAAGAACTGGATTCTACCCTCCTCGGGAGTTGTCAATGTTAATATATTACAACAGAGATGAAGAACATATTCGTTCAAACGTAGGCAGAATGATGAATGTATCATAGTTTTATACATCACTTTACATATGTGGCCACTTAAACCAGCCAATGACAATTCCCTCTCTATTGCAACAAATTTATACAATTTTCGTAATACGTTTCACGTGCTCGTATTTGTTTGGCGTTTCATCACCAGCGTGGCCATAAATGAGGCAAAGTTTAGGTGCACGATAAAAATAAAAATCCCAAAATTAACCACCCCTAGGGGATGGAGAAGATTCAGAATACCACTACTGGTCTCCCGAGTCTCGTCTCGGTACTCTAATTTGTGTCGAGACTGGAAGCCCACAGGAAAACCACAGCATCCACAACCAGGTTTGTACCATTATCTACGTAATCTATCGCAACTAGCTACCAAATTTCAATAAAAAAATACCAATTTCACTTTAATTAATTGACCAATCTACTTGCCTTCTCACGGTTGCGGTGATTCCAATAATTTTAAAGTTATTTTTAATATGATTTTCTTTAACAAATACGAGGGTTTTTTTATTTAACTTTTTGTACATAATGTTAATTGTACATTGGCGGGCTTATTGCCAAGTGACAATTTCTTCCAACCAACCAATAAAATAAAAGTTTTATTTTTATAATTCAAGTTACAGAACATATTCAATAGGAAAAAAAATATTAAAAAACTAAAGATATATAATTTAAAAATAAAGATTATATATATATTACATAAATGACATTGGCAAATTTACTAAACATTTTAAATTTTTTTATGTTTGCTGACGATACTAAATTATTTTTAAAAGTTAAGTTAGAAAATAATTGTTGGGAATTACAAAACGACCTAACTAGCAGATTACTGTTACCATAACCAGTTGTTCTTACACACTGATAAATGTTTCGTTATTTCGTTCACTAGAAACATAAATAAAATTATTTTCAATTATGAAATTAACGGTAATTGTCTTGTACGGAAAAACGAGCTGAGAGATTTAGGTGTGATTATGGATGAAAAACTCTTATTTGATTCCCATATTATTTAAATAGGGCTTACAGAAATCTGGGCTTTATTTTACGCACCACTCGACCATTCAAAACAACCGCATCCCTCAAAATCTTATATAATGCATACGTTCGCAGCCATCTTGAGTTTGCATCTGTTGTTTGGAATCCTCGATATACAATTTATATATCACAACTAGATAGAATACAGAATAGATTCCTTAAACTTCTGGATCGTAAATCTCTTACATATTTTGACTCGTATGAATACTCTTCTTCCTTTCATAGTTTAACTTCCCTAACTAAACGTAGAAGCATTTCTGATCTGTCTTTCATCTTCAAAATTTTAAACAATTTTATCGATAGTCCATATCTCTTGGAGCGTATTTCAATCAATTGTCCCGTAAAGTCAACACGACAAGTTCATTATTTTTATAATTTATTGCCCGAAAAAATTATGTTCAAAACTCGTTTATTTATCGTAGCTGCTCCAAATTTAATTTACTTTGTCCCCATTTAGATATTTTTAATACAAAATTTTGTGACTTCAAAAAAAAACTTTTTGAAGCACTGTAAAATAAAACATTTGTCAGTGTGTAATAAGTTTATGTTCCTTTAATTATGTTTATTTTATTATAATTTCAAAATTTTGAATTGGTCACCTATATTATGAAAATCCCTCTCTTCCACTCCTCCACTCTATTTCCTCATCTTTTTCAGAGCTCTTTTTTTTCTCATGTCTTACAAAATATATTATTTTTCTCTTTACTGTGCAACATGTTCTCTCATTATATTTGTGAAAAACTTTAACTGGATGTATTATTTTTTATATTTTGTATTCTTATATAACAACTGTTGTTTTTCCTTAATAAATAAATAATAAAAAAAAACAAATAAACGTATTTGTTTATAAATTACCTTAAATCAAAACTATTACTCAATGGGAAAAAGGAAAAAAGAGGAAAGAGGAAAAAGGAAAGGAAAGGAGGAGAGATTAAGGAAGAGAAAGGAGATGTTTCTTCAGACGTGATTTAAACACAGATAATGTAGTAACATCTTCGATGGTGGATGGGAGATGATTCCACAGTTGAGCCGCATGGACACACATGGAGGGTTGATTGATATGTTTTATCCCTGACATGTTTCGAAGAGGAAGACAAAATGTTTTTGTACCATATTTTTCGGCGTAGTCTCCTGGACTTATATGCACTTCTTACAGCGATGCTCCAACATTTCTATAGCTTCTTGGGTGGTTTTCTGAATCTTCTCTATGCCCTAGAGAGTGACTTATTTACGGATTTTTATTTTTTGCATGCGTTCAAACATTGCTTCATATCTGGCCACACTGATGATTAAACGTCAAATAAATATCATCATCGTTCTCTTGATGATTATTTTTAAGGGAATAGGGCACTGGATTAGTGCACAATCGCAGCATATCTCGATCAATTTTGTTACATGAAGGTAAGGTGATCAGTCTTACGATTCAGGTACCAGTCCAGGGACTATGAAATATTCAAAGGTAAAAACACCCATTTAAATAAATGTTTCATATCACCCATGTCGGGAATCGAACCCGAGACCTCTTGTTTGGTATGCGAACGCGCTGACCATTACACCACGAGGCCGACAAATAAATTTGAACATGTGAAATAAAACATGATGATTTTCATAAAGAACATTATTGCGACCTTAAGAAATTAGGTTGAATAGACCAAACCGTACTAGTTTTTTTAAACAAATTCATATATTATTTGAAGCAAAGTGTCGTCGTATAAAAAACTAAAAATCCTTGACCTAACCACTCTCTGGGGGTATACAAGATTCAGAATACCACCACTGGTAGAACATTTGTCAGACCTCTGCTAACCACTCTACACGTCATGACCTCATTGTCATCCAGGAATTTTCCACACAAATGTTCTTAAATATTAAGGTCGATATAAAGCTTTCTTTTTCATGCAACTTTTTATCTGTTTTTGATGTGAATTATTATTATCTTATACTCTTTCTGAAATTGTTTTTTCAAATATTTTTAATATGTGCACTCATATATTTTATAATCTTATGCTCTTACTGTAATTTAATTTTTATTATTTATTTTTAATATGAATTGGTTTATACCATTTTTTTTTGTATTTTTATTTAAAATCAAATTAAAACTCGCTTTTCAAATTTTCTTATTTACTTCATACACGTTTTTCATAATTATTATTTTGTTTTAATTCATATTTTTATCCGTAATTATTTATGTACACCTATACCGCGTATACACAGACTGGAAAATGAATGTACCGCTCATATCGACATTTTTAACTCGAGTCTGTGAATTCAAATCATCTCTTTATAAATATTTTATGATGTTCTATAGTAACGATTAACGAATTATTTGCAAAAGCTACTTACGCTAACGATCTGGTGTTAACTCATTTTATATTCATATATACCGACTTTTTTATATCTTTTGTATGCTGATTTACACACATGTATATATATTTTTTTGTTCTTTTTCTTTTTATACCCATATTTAAATATTGTTATTATTTTTTTGTATATCTAACAAACTCATTATATTGTTGTATTTTATATTGTAAAAAGCACTTGTGCCACATAGTAAATTTATAAATATTTTTCTCTTTTTTTTATTACCCAAAGTTTTACTTTTGATTTTGCATTGCAGTGTGATTTTTTGGTTTCCAAATGTGTTAAAAAAAAATAATTATGTTATTGTTTATTTTTTATATTATTAGTTGTTTTGTTTACCTGCATTTTTTTTATAAATGTCAAAGGGGCGTATTGTAAAAATAAATTAATAAAAATGAAAATTCACAACTAGATTTGTGAATAGCAGCCATTGAAAAAGCACTTTGCATCATTTTGCAGTGGTCAGCGGCCTGTTGTAACTCGACCGTCGTAAATATTTAAGTTGTCGGTGGCTAAATATTACATGCACTTCAGCTCGACTGGTCAACTCGAAGCATGTCTGGGACGAATATCGATCAACCCTTGTATTTCAATATCCGGACATCGCAAATACTTGTAAAAGCGGCTTGTGATAATATAATTTACTTACGGTTCGCTGTCCCGCTGCTAAATAAGCAACGTAATTGAGCACAATAAACACAGACCTCATGTTGTTCACTGGCCGATCACCATTTTTGAAATACCTGACGAATTCAACTCCATACTTTCTTAGCTTACTTAATTAAATCCAACTGAATCCAATAATTGGAAATATTCACGTAATGTTTTTTGTTATCTCTGTACGTGCTTTGATTAACACGTCATTTAATACAAAGCATGATCTTAATTTTCGCATTTTTTCAGCGTACTTTTTACAAATATTTTTAGCAAGAAATTGTGCGTAATGTCACTAACTAAATGCTGAATCGCTATTTTTTATCTTCGCACGCAATGTATCGCACCCCCAGAAGAGAAGTACTCTGTGCTATGTCTAAATCGGCCATTTTTTAATATGATTATTATTATCGTCTCAGTTTTGCGTTAAATTATACATGTTTTCGTGTATTATGAACATTTTTTTATTTTTATTTATTGTACATGTATTTTTCTTCCGGTCAAATGCCCATCTGGTGTTGCTATTTTACAAAATAATCTAAAAGATTTATTTTTGTATGATTTCTTAAAGTAAAAGCTTTCATTTATTCGGGGCGAATTGCTATCTTCAAAATTTAAAACCGCTAAGCTCAGATGGCTAATGGAAAACAATAACTCGAAAAATTTGAAAATCGTTAAAATTTTCTTGCGATGTGACCTTTTTTACTATTTGCCCACATATTATGTATGATAATATAATAAACTCTTAAGGTGATGATTTATCCAAATATATAAAAATAATTATTTATTATATGTATATATATATATTTATTTATTTATTTATATAGTGAATGTAGGAATAATAATATTCTCTCAGCGACATAAAAAATATATAATGGGCGACAGCTGACTGTATCCTACTAGTTTTTTCTAACATAAAAATTAATATCCATAACGTTTTTTTTTGTATTTGTTGGTTCATAATATTTTTTTCAAATTAAGATATTTGTATATATTTATTATTATTATTTGGCATTGTTAGATAACAAGATTTATATATATATAATTCGTCTCTACGAATGATGTCACTGAACTTCTCTTCACTTCAACTTCTTCACTTCAACTTCTTCACTTCAACTTCTTAGATCTTTGCGCTGTGCGTGTTCGTAGGTATTAAAATTTTCAATCGAATATGTGAAAAAAAAGTTAGAAGCATAAACAAAAATCTTTTTTTATCTACCAGGGTTGCATTCGACGAGGATGCATATACAAAAAAAGTGGAAGAATTTTGGTTTTTTGTGTTTACAAAGTTTGTTTTTGAATGTTTACAAACAACACTTGCTTTTTATGGATCTCAATTAGAATCTTTCCTTACATTATATATTTTTTGGATTTTTGGTAATACTAAAATAATATTAATTGACATTCAATACATTTTTTGAAAATTGGATTCATAAATAAAGTGCACCCCTGTTAGTTAGAAGAGCTGAGTTTGACACTTGCAAAAAGAATTCTATATTTGAAATTGGATTATTTTATGTTTTGGAATTCAACCATAAACAAGTACCTAGGTACCTACTCAAATTCAATATTTGAATATTAATAATATTTAGTTTTGGAATTCAATCATTAACAAGTACCTAGGTTCCTAGGTAGCTACTAATCAATGAAAATACTTTTTCCAAGGTAATAGTAGACAAGCCAACGTTCGGGGAGGACAATGTCTGTCGTTATAAACAAAGCTGCTTGCGATTATTGAGCAGTGTACAGTGAAGATGCAATGAATTGTTGACTAATTTGTTGTAAGATAATGAAGTAGAATACACTATTAACTAATTTGTTGCAATTTTTTTTGCTGTGTCATCTTGTTCTCTTTACTCGTATTTGGAAAAAAACGGACTCAACTTATGTCAAAACCCAATAGTTCTGGTTAGGTAAGGTACAAAACATATAACATAAATTGTTTAAAATATCTTTAATATGGTAAAACAACTTAATTAATTAACTAATGCGTACTTTACAACTAAGGTATTATAATACTTCTAAATTAAATTTGCAAACAATTTCACTTTTCACTTCATTACTAGGGCTCCGACCATATTCTTACAAAAATATTGTGAAGTAAATCTTTAAACTAAACCTCATTTTTAAATATTTTTTTTTGTATTTTATTTTTTTATTATTGTTCGTACATTTCCAAATTAGTGCCAAAACGTATTCATGCACTTTTTATGTTTTACATATACATGAATTTGTTGAACCGTGACGTCGTTAAAAGTAGTGTGTTTTTATTTAAATATTTTATATTATTTTTTTCGTACATTTTCAAGAAACTTTGCCAAACAAGTTAATGCTCTAATTTTTACCGCGCGCAAGAAAACATTTTTTCCATCCAATTTCCCGCAGGGCAGAAATTCCTCATTCTGTGGCTTGCCAACATCGCAAATCGCAATATGAAAGGAGAGTACTTTTCAAACCATTTTGTGACATTTTAATATATTGTTTTAGGTTTTTGAAACTAATATCGATAAACAAACTCTACCACATATATGTAAAATAGTAATACATTTAAAAAACATAACATCGACCTTCTACAAAATACCGACCGGTTTCAAAGCTACACAAGCTTCTTTATCAAGGTATAATTGACTAATGAATTCTATCCTATTTTATTTTAACAGTGATTACTAAATATTACATCGATACATATGGAGCTAATAAGTCAAGTCTTTTTGTCATGTTGTTCTTTCAAAGATGGGAAGTGTGAAATGAGATGGATACGATCTTTAAAGTTATACAGGAGTGAACTTAAGGACTTATTAGCTTTATATGTATTGATTTAGAATTAAGTAATTACTGTAAAAATAAAATAGGATAGAATTAATAAGTTAATTATACCTTGATAGAAAAGCTTGTGTAGCTTTGAAACCAGTAGGTAGAAAATAAATAAGTAGTTACAAACAAAGTTGATTTATATATATTTTTTTAAGTAAAAAAAGCTTTTTCTGCATTTTCTGACGACAGTCCAATAATTATTAAGGTTTATTTTTTTTAAATTTAAGGCTGTTAGAGCCAGATGCAGCTCAAAACGTAATTAAAAAATAGTACCGGTTACATTTCATTTTTTTTCTTTCTAATGATCAAATAAACAACCAGGACAGTCTTAAATACGAATAGATGTGCTAGAAAATAAGCATCTATCTTAAATTGACAAAAAAACCCCCACGTAAAACTAGTTTACAATTTCATGGAACCACAATTTAAATTATATAAAGTTACTAGGTTTTGATTAAAATTTAATTCACAATAAAATTTGTCACTCTTTCGAACTTAAGATATTACAGATATTAAAACTATAAATTATACAAATAATATTGAACTTAATTTATATATTTTACCCACTACCAAAACCCCAAATAAAATATTACCATCCTTAAAGAAAGTAAATTCACGAAAAACTGGAAAAAAATACTTACAATTATAGCCATTTTTGGTAGGGGTCTTTACTTATTTGAACAAAAAAACATTTTAATTTGGATTTTTAGCAGGTCTACTCTAAAATTATTATGATTGAAAAATACACTTAAATAAAAAATACATACTGACAGCACACTTTTTATTTTAAAATGTCATTAATTGACTGCCGAATTAATGAAAAATAAAATGTACAATATTATTAATTGATGGAAAAACTTGTGCCTACGCTAAAACTGGATAATTAAACATTTAACAATAAACAGGTAATTTAAAAAAATGTTTCTAATCTGATGAGAAATATTGCTTTCATATTTGGTCATTTAAGATTCAATTTCACTATAGTCCTTAAAATTAAAGATAATTAGAATGACAGTTGTCAGAAAAAGTGACGGCATAACTTTGTAGTAACGTCAAACGAGTTATTTATGTTGACTATTTATATAATCATTTGTATCTGGCTTGTTAATTTATTTTTTTAATACAATGCTTAAAACATAAATCAACATTAATATATAAAATCAGCTTTTAAACTTAAAGAAAACAAAAATAAACCTAATTATTACGACGTTCTTACAAGGTTACATCATTTTGCAAAAACGTTAGACAAATTGATCGAATAAAAAAATAATTCATTTGATGTTGTTCATGAAAAAAGTATAAATGTCTCATTTTTTGGTGAATAGTTGTGTTAAACACACTGCAATAGGCTCGTTTTTGCGTTTTTTATATCAATTTTTGGAAACAGAGTTTCACGATTGCATGAAATAACTGATAAAATCGATTTGATCAGTGATCAGTAATTTCCCATCACTAATTAAATTAGTTTGGCAGCTTTCATTCTAATCAAGCTATATTTTAAGGACTATAGATTTACGATATTTTTTTATTAAAAAAATAGTTGCTTCTACGTACAAATTATTGCGTTTCAATTTTATAGAATTGGTTGTCTAAGAACGTTGCACAAAAACTAATGGTTCTGAGTTCCTGAACATAAATAAAAAATATTTGCAGAGGATACAACAGATATTTTTAATCCAACATCTAGTATTTCATATTTTTTCCTTGCCGCGAGAAGCGTCAATAATCTTGGTTTACAATTGATGAAAATATGTAAATAGGGACTTGAATAAGTTTTCGCTGTTTCCCAACAGACGGTGCTATCTCTTAGCCTTTTTACATCGGGCAATACTATAGCCAACTTCATCATGGAGCTACCATTAGGCTTGAAATAACAGGATATGTTATTTCACCAAAGTGTAAAAAAAAATGTTTTAATTTAGCGTTTAACGTGTCGAATTTCGTGCCAAAAAATGGTATTTGCGGGGAAATTCACTGCATTACTCTATTTTAAATCTGCAGTTGAAGCGCGTATAATTGGTGTGGAGACTTATGGCGACCATGCTCTGTTGGAAACAACATGCGGAGATTGGTTTCAACGCTTTGAGAATAATAACATTGATCTTGAAAATAAAGAACTCTAAAATAATCAGAAGCATTACTCGATGAAAACCCATGTCAGACGTAAAACGAACTTGCAGAATCTTTAACGGTTGATCATACAAAGTTACCAAACACTAAAAAACATCAGGAATAAATCAAAAGCAAGGAAATTGACTGCCGTACGAATTGAAACCGAAAGACGTCGAACGAAAAAAAGCGAGAATTTATTCAAGTCCCCGACAACATATATTTCAAATTAAAATGGTTCTTCAAATATGACCGTCGCATACACTTATCGTTTTGTTTGGTGATATTTAAAAAAATATTCAAACTTATTGCGCAAAATGTGAGGCTTTATTTTCCCGTTTTTTAATTACCATTTTTAGGATGGTAATATTTTATATTTTATCTAAAATGTTTTTTAAGGGCAAACATAAAAGATAAGTGAATGCGAGGCGTAGAGATCAATGTGCTAATATAAAATCACAAATGTATATCTTTACGAGCCCTAATAAAATTATTTTAATCCAATATTTTAATAAATCTTGTTTTGGATTTATCTTAATCTTTTAAAGTTCAAAGTTATTTATTGATACTTATAATATAATATGTTTACCTATTCTAAATACAATAATGTTTTATTTATCATAAAAATACTCAAGAACCAGGGCAAAAGTGAAATAACTTTTAATGACACTTTTCACTGTTTTTTTTTTATAATTAAAAAAGAATCGAGTTGATTATCCGGATTAAGGATATTAATTACATAGTTTATTCACTAAAGATGAGTTCAGAACCTAAAAAAACGGACTCCTTGAAAATAACTAAATAATTCTATAGTCCCATCAAAGTTATAAAATTTAATTCCACTTATACCAAAATTAGACGTTTTTAATTGATTTTATTTGCAATTTAGAGTAGCTTTGATTTTAAATGTAAATAATTTACCACAGTTACTATTTTTAAAATCTTGTTGACTAAAAAACAGTTTTCAAATAAACCAAAAATTTCAAAAAAACAACACGTTAAATTGACGATTTAATCGGTTGAAGATATTATCAAGAAATAGATAGATGTTGGTAAATATTTAACTAATAAGGCTACATTTTAATCCCCAAGTAAATTAATGAAAGTTTCATAATTTATTTCTATTATACGAGTTTTTAAGTATGCCCCGGCTCTATGTATATGTATGCTTTATGTACCTAGCCTAATTAAGTAACCAAGTAATTAATAATTCGCGCCCCACATTGGGCGCCATTGGGAACAGAATACAGAATCCTCTCAGCTTCTTAAGGAGTGCAGTCTAAGCATCAACTCCTTGCCTGTGGTGACGGTGGCCTTGTTGCTTCAGGTCCAAGGATCTTAATGACCTCGATCTCTCAAACAATGAGGGATCGGTATAAATTGGCTCGCTGGGATCCTCAAATGGACTTCTTGTCGGGATGCCAAAGTCGCAAGCGCGTGCCAAATTTCTATAACACAAAAAACAAGTTTATTTATTTCATTTAATCAGCTTTACGGACAGAGTCGGTTTTACACATAATATTATGTGTAATGAAATATAAAATATACACAGTAGGTAACATAAAACTAGAAACGAAAAAATGAGAACGTTTAGAACCACGGGCAATTAAAAGTTTAAAAAATCATTAAATAGTACAGTAAAGTTTCGTGAAAATGTAAAATAAAATATAAATATTAATTTTAATTGAAGCCATTCATTTAAATAAGCATGTTGGTTTTATATTTTTGTGCAAAAACTATTGGTGAAGGTGTACATGGGGTTTTGCATGTTAATTTAATTAGTGTCCTGACGAAGAGACGGGTAAGTCTTGAAACCGGTAGGCATAAAAAATATGGTGTATCCAAATATTTAATCACATTCAATAAAACTATTTTTTTAAATTAAAAAAAATATATTTTTAAAAATAGTGAACTTGCAATAAAGAACAAAAGCAAATATGTAAATATAAATGACAGACATTATGGGATCCAGGGCTGGTATTCCGAACGCAAATAGTGCGGTATAGCGCGTTTTTACGTATTAAATACGAATACCAGCCCAGAGGTGATATTCCAAACGCTCTCGCGGCCGTAGAAAAGGCTTTTTGTATATAAATATGCGAAATAAAAGTGTTTTCTACGACCGCGAGGGCGGTTCAGAATAGCACCGCTGGCGCTGGTTGATTATTAGTGGATGCATGAATTTTTTATTTTTTTAAATATTTCTTTTAATTGATTTTAAGGGTCATTTAATTCAAACCCCAGAATCGGATTATTTTTTAGTTTACCCGAAGGAAAATGAAAAGGTGTCTGTTAGAGGATACATATATCGGCATCGTTACAATAACGAAATTAAGTATTTTAAATATGCAAAGCAAATCTGCATTAAATCAGCGTTTTAAAAAACTTCACTAGTCAAATCCAGGATCTATTCACTACGTCTACTTTTTAATATACGCTAATGGTCCTATATTTTTGACAATTTCAGAGCAAATACAGACAATTTTTCACGAGTTTTTCATGTAAATATTATGTTCATATTGTAAGCTTACCCTGTAGCAAAGGGTTTATGAAGCCCAGCACCAAACAGCGAGGCTCGCGATTGGGCGGGCCTAGATGACGGAGGACGGTTTGCTGATGATGGGGGACGTTCTCTGTCCACAGTTTGGTTCTTACGCATCACGCCCCAATAACGTCTAAGGCAAAACAAATATTAAGATCATACATCTTACATCAAGTAACAGCGGTGCATTATTCTTCCCTTCTGTTTTAATTAATAGTTATACGTCGACCAGTTTCTAGGTTACCACCTTATCGTCAGCACGTTCACTGATGATGAGGAAGTTACCTCAAAACCGCTCGATGTATATTTATGTTAAAATCGAAAATTCGGACAATTGACAAATATTGTCAATTCTTAAAATTTGCATACAGGTTATAAATTAGAATACGTGGAAGTGTACTAAGTGTTTGAATTTTACTTAAAAAGTAAAATGAAACTCGGGGCAATGACAAGTTAGTTTAGAATAGTTCGAGTACAAGTAGAGTATATTTATATTTTGTACATTGTAAAGAAGCTTTCCGCATTCTTTCCTTACAAAACTCTTCTTTCATCTTTAAAAAAGCTAAAAACCTCTCATAATCTCCTAAAGGAGAGGTAAAAGCTTTTTCGAACCTTTAAAAATTAAAATCACTCCAAACGTGTTTATGAATAATTTAAAAGTTTAAAATAATGTTCCTTAAGATGCAATCCATATTTTCACAGGACCAGTGCGATTCTAAACGCTCTCTACCTTTTAGAGAGCATTAAGAATCGCACTCCTGGGGTGGCATTCTGAATCTTCTCTCCCCCCTAGAGAAATGTAAATTTTTAGATTTTTACTTTTTGAATGCGTTGACGCTTTACTTCAAAAAATGACCACACTGATGATTAAACGTCAAATAATGTATCAAACGAAAAAAAAAAAACTAATACGGTTTGGTCAATAAGTGTTTTGGGTAATGCTTAAGATCGCAATAATGGTATAAATGATAATTTTTATATTTAGTTTCAAGTTTTCAGATTTGTTTGACGTTTTATCATCAGTGTGACCATAAATAAAGCAAAGCTTATGAGAATGCTAAAAACAAAAATCCCCAAATAATTACTATCTAGGAGATAGAGAATATTCAGAATAATACCACTGGTATAGTTAAAAATATTTCTATACCCCTAATATTTTTTCCAGTGTGGGTTTGGCATTAAAAACATTTAACCCTACAGCATAATACATGTATTTAAAAATATGGATAAATCTCTTAGGATAGTTAGTATTCAAGAAAATTCTGGTCATATTACCTGTAGGCAAACATGACAATGAGGATAACGGTGAAGAGAAGGCAGACCAACAGCACTACCGCCGTCAGAAGGGAGTGGTACTCTCCGGGAGTTAGGCAAACCGAAGGGGGGGCCGGGCCCACGTGGCGAAGCCCTTGGATCATCTCGTCTCTTGACTCAAACACCTAAGAAATGAAAATCATTATAAAACCAATATACGATTTTTTTATTTAATGCAACGTGCAGAGTTATGATTATATTTAAATAGCGTAAAAATATATTTACCATTTTCTAAGACCGTTATCTTCGGTTAGCGACGGAAAATAGCTCTAAAATTATAGGTACGCGTAAATTATTTTTTTCCAAAATCAAATAATATCGAGGTATCATTAAAAAAATAAAGCCTGATTTTTTGTTGAAAAGTGTGCATGAAATAAAAACTGTATATTTATAAAAAATAAGCTTCTATGTGTATCAGTTCAGTTATGTGCCGAAGTGTGTAAAATGAAGACGAATATTAAATTAAAATTTTACTACAATATGCATCTAAGAAATACAAGAACGTCAAATAATTTAACTTACGAACAACCTGGGAATAACAGAAAAAGGAACAGTTTTGTGTAATAAATCAATTAAGTTCTACAATTCAGTTTCTTATGACTTAAAAGATATACAAAACATAAAGTCAAAGCACCAATAAATGACCACCCCCCAGTAAATGACCATTGGTTAATAAAACACCATATAATAAGAATTGCTACATGTGTCCAGTCAAAAAACTTTTAACACTAGAAACTATGACAAAAGCGGTAGGCGGACATATCTTTTGGTAAGAAACAAATCTATCAGTTTTGAACTGTGAGTTGTCAAAAGGTTATAGTGCGTCTTCCCGTTATTGTTCTGAGATTGATAGTGTTTTTATAAGGAAAGGTGTGTTAGTGTTTTATTTGATGCTATTATTATGCAATTCTTTGAATCTATCCATATTCTAATGTGTTAGGGTGTTTTATAATGTTATGATGCAACTAAATCTAAGTATTATTTTTACTGGAGTAGTAGTGGTCATTCACTGGTGATTCGGCTATTTTTTCAAAATAAAATCAATTATAATTGTAATACTCGTATTATAGTAAAAAAGTAAAAGTACTTAGAAAAATGAATGTGTTTTTTATTGTTATCTTTTATTTTGTACGTTTAAATAATGAAATTTATACCTTTAATGTGAATTTCACTACAAGCCGAACCTTAAATGGTCATTTATTGGTGCTTTGACCCTATACGCATATAAAAACACCTGAAAAAACCGTTCTTACTGCCCATGTGACGAGTGGTATGTGATGTTATTTTATCGTCTTTTCATTCAAACTTTTGTGTCATAATACATTATATCCCTTCATACCGGCAATTTTGCTGATTGGGAATAGTTTGTACAAATAAAATATGTAATCTAACGTTATATGTTATTTAATATGTCAAGTAAAATGATGTATTAAGTCATAAATAAATAAACATATTAATAAATTTTTACATTAGCATCTAAAACAAAAAAAATGCCAAGATATTCCTCCTATTGGTTCTTAAATATTTAAATACGAGTATGTTGTGTCTTGTGTCCAAATAAATTAATTGTATTCAATTAAAAACTGTTAATATATTTACATGCCGTATTACGTCAGGTTTGTTTACTCTCAAATAAATAGCGACATCAACAAAAATATCATATTATGCCATTAGAACGAAAATCACGTTGCAAACAAATAAAATTGTCAAAATGCTGGTTCAACAAATAAAATGGATATTTTTCTGTTCTGATTATCACGAATGATCAAAGTTGTTGATATTAAGTAACATTCAAATTAAAAACTTTTTCTTTTAAAAATATTATCTTATCAATAATCATATTTTATATTACTGAATTTTAAATTTAATTAAAGCATTCACAAACTAAATTATTGTTAAATTTATTTTTTATCAAAAATTGGCGAATACGCTAAATACACTTATTCTGATATCAATATCATGTAAATTAATGCTTTATCTAAATTTGTTGCAATAGAAAGGGAAAACATTTGAGAAGGGAGTATGGAAGTCTAGCAATTTTTACCTCAATCATCTCTCTAACATGTTCTGGGTATTCCGGTGGCCCCTCGGTTTCGGATTCGGAATCATCTTCTCCGTATGGACCCATCGCTGCTGACGACTCAGTTCTGTTGATGGCCACAGCAGTTCCGTTTGTCGAGTCATCGTCTAAAGTTAAAGTTCCATTGACGTCTCTTCTTCTCCTCTTGCCGAAAGACGGTTCTGACCTTCCCGCTCCACTTGAACAGAATGCCTGAAATTTGATACATCGTTTTGAAATCAATATTTGTTTGTTGTCATGGTCACTCGTCATTGTACATTATAGTGGGCCGATGATGTATGAAGTTTTTAATTTTTTTAGACAGCCAAGCGGTCTTAAAAGTTGGATTTTGGGTCACATTGAACGTAAAAATTATTTTAAAAAATATTCCTTACTGCTTTTGACCCTCAACCGACGTTTGAAGTTTATAACTGTCTAAATATTTTGTTAATTATCTATATTGGTAAAAAAAAAATTTTAGTGAAGATATAACTTAATCACATTGCAAATTCGAACACGTTTTAAAACTACCGAAATGCAAAAAGTTTACACTTGGCTGAACTGATTCCGTTGAGCGCCTGGCATGTATTGACGAAAACTATTGCTCATTAAGACAATGCCACCTATTTATTACAAAAGAAAGTGCAACTTACGCCCTTAGATGATTATTTAATCAAGTTTAATGCACATTATAAAATTTTATTGGACTGATTTTCTTACTTAAATATGAAATGACAGCTGGTTTAGCGCAAAAAATTGTCTTTTCCGAAAACTTCAAGCTCTGGTTGAGAGCCAAAAGTAGTATCAATTTTTTATTTTTATTTTTTGCATTTCGAGTAATCAAAAAAGCAAATTTTTAGACCCCTTTCATTTCTAAATTCGGAAAAAAAATCGGCTCACCCTATTTTACATGTACAATATTGCTAACAGCACACGCAACAGTATAAAATCACATAAAAATCATTTAAATAAATTGTTGTATTAAAATTAAAAGAGGATAAAAAAATATATAAAACAACTTTGTTTTTAACCACTATTTTTTTTCCATCGACTGGTTTCAAAGCAAACAAGCTTCGTCGTCATGGTTTACGTAACTAATTAATTCTTTCAGATTTTTTTTCATGTTTACTGAATACTACACGTGGAGCCAATAAACCATAAAAAATCAAATTGGAAATAATTCATTAGTTACATAAACCTCGACGAAGAAGCTTGTTTGCTTTGAAACCGGTCATTGGAAAAAAAAATAGTGGTTAAAAACAAAGTTGTTTTATTTATTTTATTATGTGAACGTGCCTTGACCTTGTACAATCAAATAGATACTTTCGACATCGACATTTTACTAGACTCTGACATTGTTTAAAATTAATAAAAATGATTAAGCTGTAATTATCCTCACTTACGAAGGAGCATATGAAGCAAGTGAGGCTGAGCCTCACTTAGAAATCATTGATATTCACCAGTACCTAATATATATTTTAATTCGCATTATATCAACACATTACGAAGATAAAAAACTAGCAAGCAATATAAAAATGCTCAAGATGCCTACAAACATGGTCCGTACTGTGTTATTTACTATAGGTACCTACTTGACATTTACGCATATTATACTTATTCTGAAAATCTGAGCTTCACTAGAAATTTGCTATCAAAGACGCCACAGCTCACTTAATTTTTTTTATATGAAACTCTCTCACTCGCACACACACATATACACCCTCCTACCCACCCTCTCACGCTCACACACACACACACACACACACACCCTGTTTTGAAATACCTAGTAACAAATTTAGGCTCTATTTGGAATACAACTAAAATGTCATTTTATACCTAAGCATTATTCTCTCTAACTGTTGTTTTGATATATTTGTGTTGTATTATGTTGCCTTCATTTAACATATAAAATATAAAATAATGAATAACCACAAAGTTAGTGCTTCAAATACAAAATTTATAAAAATTGGAGATGTTATAGTGAGGTGCGACTTTCATGTCATAATATATGAGTATCCCTAAAAATGGAAAATGCATCGAGGATATTGACAAATTTAATTGAAAATTAACCAAACAAAAATATTCATAAAAATTTAACAATTTTTATCATTTTTTTTGTTAAAATTATGTGTTTATTCAAAACATGTTTTTTCTGTGTGCTTACCGGTTGACAGCCTTCCCGACAAGTCCTGACAGTCGCTTCAAACACCAAGAAATTGGATTCTGGTATCTTGAAGGCGTTGAACCTCGCCTCCAAACTGTCTCCACTTCGTCCTTTGTCCAGCTCGGGGAAGACATAGCTGTCAACGGGACAACTAGAACACAAACCAAAGACAGATTTATTTTTTTCAACTAAGAATAACAAATATAATCAGCCTAAACGAACTTGTAAAAATATATTACGCAATAAGTCAATCAGTTTTCGAAGATGAAATAATTAGATGGGGATGTGAAAATGACACGTCGATCAAACAAATAATCATTGCGCAAAAAGCTTTAATAAAAATTATCTTAAAAGTCCCAATCAGAAATAGCTCCATCGGTATATTTGTAAATCTTAATAAAACATCTGTAAAACAACTTTATGTAAAAGCTCTGTTACTGTACGCACACAAACATTATTCTCTACCTTCCATAACTCATTACAAAAATACAAGAGTTACTAGATACTCCACCCTGTTGCTGCAAAAACAATTAAAAATTAATACAACGTACGATCATAGAGGATTGGCCTACTACTCGGTTAAAGCGTACAATCTACTTCCATTGTCCATAAGGACAATTAGTAAGTACTCTCAATATAAAATTGCTATTAAGAAATGGACAAAGGAGATGGGTTGCGCACGGATCGATGAGCGGATCAAGCCAAATAACCCGCATAATAATTGGTAGTATATCTTTATAATCGCTAGAGGGAATTTATCTTCAACTATACCATCAAGGTGAAGGTATGACGTTTTTATCTTCCCATCATAATTGAAGCCCTGGATTGATATTTTTTCCCAATGTAACGCCTTAAATATTTTGTTGTTTGTAATGTTATTTTGGTAAAACAAACGAATTTTAATTTGACCATATAAAGTATAATTCGCATCAAAAACAATTTTAAAAGAGATAATTAAGAAAAATACCCCTACGAGTAATCACTGCGTGATTACGAGATTTACGTTGGTATCAGGCGCGTGCGGTGACTATTATTAGTAGGGATGTTAACAAAAATAACAATGTTCTTACTTTTAGTACTTAAATCATCTACACTTTAAATCATTTTTGGATATTGACATTGTTACAATATTTGTTTTAAAGTCTAAAAAGACTGCTAACAAAATCTCTGGAAACGGTGCTGTAAAGCCACGATACATTAAACAAAAGACGAGGTATTTTGATATATGAGTATTTAAACACAAAAATTTAACACGTTCGATAATATGTTTTCCATAATTTATTAAAATAATTATATGACATAGGCCTGTTATAGCAAAATACGACTGATTTTTTTAAAATAAAAGAGATATATGAGGGCATTGGCAGCAAAGAAAGCAAACTCTCGTTTTGGTGTTTTCGAGAAAAATAACAAAAACTGCTACACTAATGCCAAAGAGTCTTAATGTTAGAAATGTTATTTTCACTGAACTTAAACTTTAAGATACTAATAAATTAGCTTTAATAGAAACACGAATTCAAAAAACTTTCTTGATATTTGTGTATGGCACGGCCATTTTGAAAATTTCAATCTCAAGCCTGTCATTGGTCGAATAAAATGGCTGCTGGATATTGCTATGTTTGCTTAACACTATTTTCAAACCATCAGAAGTATGATTTTAAACTACATTTGCAACTCAGCTCATGATTTTTATAAAAATAAAGTTGATAAACTACAGAACAACATCATAAAAAAATTTTTTGAAGGGTCCTTTTTTTAACATATTACAACAGAGATGAAGAATATTAAGGAGATGGTAATGTAGAAGTCTAGGCATCTACATAATTGAAGGAATATAGATGTTCAAATATGGACAGAATGGTGAATGTTACACAGTGTGTAAAGTGGCCACTTAAACCAGCCATTGACAGGTCATAAGCCCTGTAGATGCCTAGACTTCTATATTACCTTCTCCTTAATGTTCTTCATCTCTGTTGTAATATGTTAATATAAACAGCTCCCCGGGGAGTTGAATCCAGTCCTTGTCTACAAAAATTTGGACAAACTCAAAATATTGGTGCTATTTTTGCTTCCAATGCCCTCATATGAAGTCGTATGTTCAATGTAGACTCGTAGCCATTCAAGAGTTAACATTGCAAACGTAAATTCTTAATAATGTATAAAACACATATATTTTAATTATGAAAGTACTTATACGATATACGAAAAGTATATCCCAAACAAAACCCGAGACTGATCTCTTTAAATTTATGCCATATTTCAATGATGCGCTATTTCAATGAATGCTGTAATTTTCTTACCCATATCTGTCAATGAGCTGCACCGATCGTCCGGAGTACGGGTCCCTCGCGATGACGTTCGTGGCGAAGATGTCCGTCACGTAGTTGTACCCGTCTTGCGACTCCAGGCGGAAGGTGAGCGGGTCTCCCACGGCGATGGTGGTCGTGGGGCGTCCCTGGTAGAGGATCATGAGCCGGACCCGGGAGCTGAGCGAGTTCTCCGCGGGCAGGTACTCTATGGGGATCGGACTGCCGGACCTGCCGAAGGAACCGCCCCATTCCAGACTGGGATCAGAATCACTAGGGTCGAATTCCCACGAACGATGGGACTCCAAATAATACCGTGATCGATTCCAATATTTACTCGACGGTAACTCTAATACAAATGCCCCATTGAACACGCGCGAGGAATTTTCGAGAAAATGCAAAAAAAATTGACGAATAAGGTCTTTTGACTTTTTTTCGTCTGGAAAATCCAAAAATACACGACTACTCACTGAACGATAAAATATTATCATCTGTGTCTAGTATACGAGATTTAGGTACTATACTTGACACTAAACTTTATTTTCAAATTCAAATTGATCATGTTATCAATAAATCCTTAAAACTCTTTGGATTTATTAACAGAAGCACAACTTACTTCAAAAATATCAATACTCTTAAAACCCTCCTCTGTTCCCTAGTTCTCCCGCACCTAGAGTATTCCTCTGTTTTCTGGTCACCATATTATAATGTTCACATCAAAAATACTGAATCAGTTCAACATCGGATTCCAACCGTCCATGCGCTCAGTAGCTGCAAGACTTGTAATCTAACTTCTATTTTTATAAATTTGTTTTTTATTTTTTTTTTTTAAATATCACTCAAACTCTAAAGTTTATTGTCTAATAAAAAAATAAACAATGTAAAAAGGGGCCAGATTTATTATTGTCCATGCGCTCTGTAGCTGCAAGACGTGCTGTAATCTAGCTACTATATATCATAATATATGCTTGCTTGTTTATTAATTTAACTTAAAAATGTCTTTCTTGCTTACTGTAACCTCTATTTATTGTTTGCTGTACGAATTTATTTCATAAGCTTATATCTTTGCTTTTTTTGTTCTTATGCTTACTGTTTTTTCTTGCATACCTTTGTTATTATTGTTTTTTTTTTTACTTTGTAAAACTTTTTATCATATCCTTTTTAACTAATTTCACAATTTTTTTCTGTTTATTATTTAGTATGTTAGCATGTATTTCATTTTTATTTTTTGTAAATGCCTTTTGGGCGTTAATGAACCAAATAAATAAATAATTGGAGAGGAGGAACTATTATCCCAACCGTCCATGCACTCTGCAGCTGCAAGACGTGCTGGGATATTTATTTATTATACAGCGCCCTTGAGGTGATTTTTACAAAAATGGCGCTATATAAATTATCCAAATATATATACCGATTTTTAAGAAAGATAGGCTGGAGGTTGGGCTTATCTAGATACCAATTTACGTATAATGAGTTAGAAACTAGCTTAAATATATCTTCTCTTCAAGACCGTCGAAATAAATCCGACCTTCTATTCCTATATAAAATTCTCAACTCAGTTTTGATGCGCGTGAACTACTGAGCTCAATAAAATGAAATAACCCAACTAGAAACCTCGGACAAAACTTACTCTTTCATACCGATAACCATAGAACTGACTATGGTTTTCATTCCCCTATCTATGCCCAGAATTCTTAGGTGTGCCAACAAACATACCAGTCTTGATTTCTTTGATAACAAGTTGTTATCAAATTCAATTATAAACACCTCTCTCCCGCTTTTACTCCCACCAAGTCTTCTATAGACCATTGTGTCTTTCTACTTTCCTTCATAATAATTTTCTATGTATAAATATGTCTTTTAAAATGTTCATTGGGCGTATGCATAAATAAATAAATAAATATCTAAAAATGCATATTACAAAATGTTAAGTGTTTCCAATGTTTTTATATGGTATGGAAGCCTAGGCTTCTGGAATGGAAGCCTAGACTGGTGCCACAAAAGAAAGAATACAATGAGGATGTTCAGTGCTACGGAAAATTGAATATGAAAAATGTTTTTTTTTCACGCGGTATAAATTAGAGCATTAAATTGAGTTGCGAAATTTCTAGAAAATTAATGAAAGAATGATTTAAAATGAAGAACTACGTCAAGAGTTCTTTTGAATCAACCAATCAGTTACAGCCTTGTTATGTGTTATGATTTGTGATAGATCACCGGTTTCTGGGTAGCAATTTTTTTCAACATTTTGACGCCACGAGGCTCTACTTTTAAATGTTAACACAACTCACCGACAACAACTGTGACGTCACGGGCGGAGTTATTTCTAAATTTAAAAATCGTAGCTATAATAATGCGATACATAAAAATACAACTTTTTTCTTAGTGTGATAGTCTATTCATTTTTTTTTTTTAAACACAGAACTTCCTCACTGTATGAATTCTTGAATTCTGCACATATAGAAAAATCCTCAAGATCACTTGGAGAAATGAGATTCTTTTACAAAGCATGAAAAAGTAATGAGAGAAGAAAAATACCAGCTCCTTCAATTAATCATACAGAAAATAATACGGTGTAGTAGAGGACCAGGTCGTTGAAGGGTTTCCTGGCTACGAAATCTGAGCCAGTAATACGGCAAGAGTACCACATCTCTGTTTAGGGCTGCAGTCAACAAAGTAGAGAGCTACGACGATCATTAACCTTCGCAAAGGAGACGCCACTTAAAGTAAATAAAAAAATATCATACGGCATTTATCTAAAAATGTTTAAACAGTGTTTTGTTTAACTATCGGTAAAATAAATTAAACATAAATGGAATTCATTCATCTTTTCAAATTTCAAAATGATTCGCAGCCTACAGTAAACCAATTCGTAAAAATTATATCACAATTAATGACAATATCACGGTATTATTTGAAGTAGATCGTTAGTAAACTCAATTAGTTCAAGTTTCAAATCATGCATAGGACAACTATGCCAATGAGAATAAATTACATATTATGAAAAGTAAACAATAAAATAAAATTGCTAGCCCTACAAACATATCAGAGACATAAAATTTCAAACAATACTACTCGTAAAATGACAAAGTATATTGGTTTTACTTGACATTATTTACACTCTGAGCATGCCAAAACGAGCTCAATATCAACCAGCATTCAATAATTATATTTTTTATGCTATGGCATGCACAAATTTGCTACATTAAAACGTAAACAATAATAAAAAAAACGTGCTTATGAAATTGTTTAAAAAACTAATTTTTAAAGTCTATAAATAATCAGTCACGATATTTTTTAACTTATTTATGCGGAAGAAAATTTTCGTAATCATTTTACATATATTTTAGCATAAACGCAATTGAAATAACAATGTTAAAAAAATATTCAGTACTAAATTAAGGTAAATGGAAGCAATTAACGGCGAAGCCATGATTTTCTCCAGGAGGGGGGGGGGTATATTTTTCTGTTGTTAAAAATGTTTTTTTTTTGTCCCTTTAAAAACACTTAAATGTAATGCCATTCGAACCTATACAAATCTTATGTCAGCACTGCCCTTTGGGAGTTCTGGCAAAATTTTATAGAAATTTTCTCAAATTAATTTTTAGCTTCCAGACGCGCTTTTTTGCACACACTTATCATACAAAGACCTACAAGCCGATTTACTGTCATTGTTGACCGTAAATGAGCCTTATTTATAAACCTGTTGCTCAATCACAAATAACTATAAAGTGCTAATAAGGGACGTGATAACAATTTCTCACCATGGTTGTTTATCGTATTCGCGATCACAATAGAACATCCGTAAACACATAATGTTAAATAACATGTAGTAAACATGACAACACAATACGAGAATATCAGAAAAATATCATATACAACCTTCTAAAACGAGAAAAGGACAATCGAGACTAATAAACCATGGACTGAAATTATACAATAAACTACCAGACAAAACTAAACAAAAGACTCAGACAACATTTACAAAAGATGTGAAAAATATTATTATTAACATTAGAATGTGAATTTTAAAAGTAAAAATATTTTGTTAAATGTATGGGTTTATCAATAAAAAAAATTAAAAAATATTAATAAAATAATAATATTTACTTTTCGCGACGTATAATCCTGCTGCGCAATCACATATTTGAATTTCACCAGTGTAAGTATGAAAAATATTCCAAAACTGCTATTTTTATTCATTTATTTATTATTTATCATGCTTTTTATTGCATTTAGCCGGCGGTTGGCAAGCCAAATGTCCAGTCGACATAGTTATGGTAATTTATTTTTAACTTTTTTGTATAAGATACTCCTTACTATTTTGCAAATGCAATAAATTGTTTTTTTTTTTTTAGTAAACGCCGATTTTTCAACAATGAACTGTATTTATTTACGAGGAAATCAAAAAACAAACCGACACGAGCATTGACTTAGAGATTACACACGCGTTGACTTATGACTGCGATAACTTAAGCATGTTCATTACCGTTCATTATGATCGCTTAGAATGTTTTAAGGCACGGCGATAGTTATTTGTGATTGAGCTACTGGTCTTTAAAACGGTTTTCAGACTTGTGGAGGGAGTACTTGTACCGTTATTTTATGTATGCAGACGTCAGTTTCAGGTTTAACGTTCACGATTTCTTTTGTACGACAAAAGAAATTACCACTGTTTTTGAATAAGTATTTTTATGTTTTGGACATTTTGTTTGAATGTATTTTGTTGAAGACAGCTGTTGAATGAATAAATCAATCGACGAATCGACCTAAAACATAGTTTCATAACGTCTACTCGATAACCGCTGGCATGCTCATCAAACTACCGCATGCTGCACACGGTTAATCAGTTATTTCGCCGCATCATCCCCAGAGACTCGTCGCATCCATCTTACCCTGCTCCGATGTAGTTGGACGTCACCACAGCTTCTCCTGGCCCTCGGAACAGACAAGTTAGATTGAAGCGCTTGTCCTTTCCAGTTTGGACGTTGTCGCTGAACTGAACCACCACGATGTTCGTCATTGTGTCTCCGTACTAAAAACGAACAGTTATTTTTAAACGGAAAGAAACCATTCAAAATAATATTAACTAAAATTAAAAGCAAGATCATCATACCCCAGCCCTGCATTGGTCGACTAAATGCAGGGTATTTTTTTTTATATGGGAGTTGTATTATTTTTTACCTTGCTTAATATAGAAGGTTTATATTTGAAAACAGGATTTTTCTGCAATTACATTCCTTTAAATTTATCTATACTGTTGCGATCAGGAAGGATATACTAGAGTGGGCCAATCAGGAACTTCTCAGCATTTGCTCATGTGGAGAGGAAACCACTTAAATCTCTTCAGGAGAAGACGGCCTGTTGACTACTGTCAACAGGCCTTCCGTTCCACTAAAAGAGTGTTCGACATTTTGTTACCTACTTTGGTTTATTTTATCAATTGCCTGCACTATATTGACCATGTATGATACTACCTCTCGCGTAAGTTCTAAATGCTGGGTATACCGATCATCTAATACATTAAATATTATGAAATGAGAAAAAACATTACGAAGAAAAAAAAAACAAAATTCAAATGTAAGGTTAAGAAATATGTGTTAAATAAATAACAAATGTACAATTTTTAAGCACACATAAACATATGTTTATGTGTGCCGTATTTCAAGATTCAAAAATAAGATAAATAAATTAAAAAGTATCAGCTTTAATCTTCAGGCGACAGTCCAGAAACATGAAATTGTACAGTGTATAACTACCGTTTTCATCAATATTTCATGTTGACCTTCCCAGGAATCGAACCCGGAACCTCAAGCGCGATAGGCGAATTTGCCAACCACTTTACTAGGAGGCGCACTTATCTCCACTCGATTTCCTTTTACAGGATTTTTACCTGAGAGTAGGCTTAATTCACTTAGATACAGAATAGGCAAAAAAATCATTTTACCCTTTTCAATCTTAATAGTACATACATGCAGGTAAGGCTGTCATAAAGTACAAAATGACCTTTATTCTTTATTATCTTTGTGTCATGAAAACGACTTATTTTTAATATAAATAAATGTATGTCTTGTAAATTTACAAAAAAAAAAAATAAAATCGTTTTCAATTATTCAATCGACGACACAATATTAATAAACGTCGAGACAATTCGACATCTTGGGATACTTTTTGATAACAAACTTAAATTCAACCATCACATTGATCTCATTTCCAAGAAAGCGTCCAAAATCTGTGTATCTATTTTGCGAATATCTAAGCCATTCAAAAGCCCGAAAATTGTAATTACATTGTACATTGTTACATTTGTTCGTAGCTTCCGTGAATTCAATTTTATAATATGGTCTCCTAATTATAATATTCATATAACCGGATTAAATCGGTATAACGTAATTTTTTTTAATAGTTAATATTTAGAATTGGATCGAATACTTTCATAATGAACTATTTTGATCGTCTAGAGTACTTTCATATCTTCAGTTTAGAATTCAGAAGGATTTCGGCTGGTTTGATATCCTTTCACAAATGAATATCTAACTGTATAGATGCCCATGATATTCTTGCCCAGATTAACCTCAATGTACCTCACCCTAACTTCCGCGCCAAGGCTGTCTTTGCTGTGGGAAATTATAAAACCAACATCGGATTATTTACTCCTCTGATGTGTTCCTACAGCAAGGGCATTTAAGAAGCAAGCGGTGTTGTCTCTTCTGACTCGCGATGTCATACTTGCAATTTCCGCCTAAATACATACCTTTTGTTAATTATACACTTTGTTAATTTAAGTAGATTTTAAGAATGTTTGGATTAAGTAGTACTAATTAATGCCAATCTATTAGGGCTTACTAAAGTCAGTTGATTGGCTTTAAAAAAATGTCTGAAGTAAAATCGAATTTTCTATTTGAAAAATGTAATTCTTTTCCCCTCTACCAAGGATCAACAACAAAATCTCATTAAACGGTACTGTCGATGTGTTCCTACAGCAAAGGCAAGCATTCAAGAAGTAAGCGGTGTTGTCACACCTAATTCGCGATGACACACATATCCGCCTAGATTATGCCATAATTTTATTTTTTTTAAACTTTTTGTACTTAATATTATTTGTACATTGGCGAGCTTATTGCCAAATGGCAATTTTTTCCAACCAACCAATCAAAATAAAAGTTTTATTTTTATAATTCAAGCTACAGAACATATTCAAAAGAAAAAAATATTAAAAAGCTAAAGATATATAAAAATAGAAATAAACGTATTTGTTTATAAATTACCTTAAATCAAAACTATAACTCAATGGGAAAAAGGAAAAAAGAGGAAAAAAGAAAGGAGGAGAGATTAAGGAAGAGAAAGGAGATCTTCAGACGTGATTTAAACATAGATAATAATCATACCTTTGTTAATTTAAATATATTTTAAGATAGTTTCGATTAAGTGTTATCATATAATGTATATTCATTAATGACAATCTGTTAGGGCTTCCATAAGCTTGTTAATTGGCTTAAAAAAATATTTAAAAAGATGTTGGTATTTTTTTATTTTATAATAGCCGATTTAATTTTTGACGCAGATCATCAAAAAGTACTAGTTGATATAAAATACGATGATTCAAGAAATATAAATAATTTTAATTCTTACCCGCTGAGTTCCGCACTCAGGATACCCGTGAGCTCCACTTATTCTCAAAACGTTGACAGTCCCTCCACTGCCTCTGAAGAAGCAACGATCGTAGAAACCGTATGTATAAATTCTGCCGATAAACCCTTCTGGAGTTCGAAGAGTAAACTCCATCCCGTCTTCGTTGCACACCTGGCTCACTAAAAATTCAATGTAATTTTTAATTTCCTTACGCCGATTACAATTACGCTGGTTGGCGCCAGCGTGGGATTCCCCGGTTCGGCCGACACCAGACGACAGTAGGCGCCGCGATTCTAATAGCAGGCACACTTTTACACGTTGTTTTATTCGATTACCATGTACGCGAGCAGCCTATTGTATGTGTGAAATTGTTTTAGAGTTAGTTTTCGTTTTGTTTTTAAGAAAAATAACAAGGTTTAATTGTATATTTTATTTTATTATTATTTAAATTAAAAGAATATTAAAATATTTGTAGTTTATGCTATGATTCTGCAGGACAGGAAGCAACAATCAAAGCAAATAAAATTGGATCTTTTTTTTTTTTAAGTGTGAGAATTTAATTTGGTATCGACGAACTGGTGAGTTAAAAATAAATTCATTACAAAAAAAAACATTATTTTTATCAAGAGATTATTATTTATTTTGTAAAGGAATTTAAACTGTATTTATTTAATACATTCATAATTTATTTTGAATACTCAGTATGTTCTTTAAACCCTGTCACATCCGAAACCACGATGATCAGTATGGGCAAGAATACATATTAGCATATTTAGAACAAATATTTTTTTTTTAAATAAAATATTTGAAAAACCAAATAGTCGCTTACTTCTGCAAGGGAGAAGTGAGGAGAGCGGTTGTCGGCGTATCTGTCTCTCCTCTCGTTTCTCCCCTGCATAAGTAAGCAACCATTTGCTTTTTTAAATATATATTTTTTTAAATTTTATTCATTCTTAAAATTTATTTTAATTTGCCAATATGTCTTCTTGCTCATACTGATAATCGTAGTTTCGGATGTGACAGGGTTTAATGAACACCTGTATATAGGATATGTATTAAATAAACATGTTAGATTGTTCTTAGAATTTCGACACGGAACCCAACCTTATATCTTCCATTAGATTTGCGTTCATTTTACGCCGATTTTTTCACGCAGGTGTCTCTCGGAACGGAACCCGGCGTAAAACGACGTTTACCTGTATTTAAATATGAATATAAATTACCGTCAAGACAGTCTTCTCCGTTTCTAGAAGTTGACCTTTCGTAGAAGTCGTAATTCCCAGTTGTATCGAAATACGCTGGATCTGCAGAATCCATATCTCTGGAGTCCCTATCACTCAATTCGCAATTGTCTCTATCATTATCTCCATAAGAAACAGCATTATCCCTAAAATTAAGAAAATACAATGCCATCATTTTAACTTTTCTTTATCCGCTTAGACACAGATCGGTAATTTATTATCATTTAATTTGATCATAATCTACAATAGAACTATTTACCGGTAGTTAAAAGATCTACAAATGAAGTCTCTCGCTTCTGCGCACTCCCTCTGGCACTGAACCAAAGATTGCGCCGTCGTAAACCGTCTGATGTATTGTCTTCGCATTCGCTGTCGGGCCCCAACTTGTCTGTACGAGTCTGCGCTGTCACACCGAGAAATTCCAGGCCTCAGAGAGACCCCCGGGCCAGATGGAGGTCCGAGAGGAGGTCCCCCGGGTCCAATAGGAGCAATAGCCCCATAGCCGGGAGATCCAACCCCTCCGAAACTAGGTCCAGTTGGATCGTAAGCTCCTGGAACGCTTCCTAAAATATAAAATATTAAGTAAGACAAAAAAAATCTATTTTTCGGTGCAACCTCTCAAGTTAGCTTTGTGTTTCGTTGCTCTAAACCATGGGGTTTAAACTTAAAACTGAAAATTGTAATTTCAAGTAAAAAATATGTTTAAATTAAAAGTAAACATTCAAATTAATTCAATTAAGTGAAAAATAGTTTTTCATTAAAAAAATCTAATTTTATATTTTGGACAGCGTCACTTGTTTTTAATAGCCTTTGCAAAATATCGGGATTCCTATTTATTTATAACAAATAATATTTCATTAACCAGCAACGTATCCCAACTTTGAATGAGACCAAAAGCCCCGTGTTGAGTACAAGAAATTATTATTAATTCTTGAAATAGTGCATACATATCTACATATATGAATATTTTTATATGCGTTCTAAGAATAACTATTAATTACAATTATTTAGTTTTTATCTCCTTTCATTATTCTTACCTGTTGGTCTGTATCCTGGTTCCCCTCCTCCATAAGAGCCTCTATATCCTCCCGGTCTCCTGACACTATATCCTGGTCTCCCGCCAAATCTGTCACCACCGTATCTATCACCGCCTGGTCTGTCGCCAAATCTGTCTCCCCCAGGTCTATCTCCATATCTGTCTCCCCCAGGTCTATCCCCAAATCTGTCTCCTCCAGGTATATCTCCAAATCTGTCTCCTCCGGGTCTTTCATATCCCGGTCGGTCTCCGAACCGGTCTCCACCTGGAGGACCATATCTATCACCTCCATATCTGAAACGATTTTGAGTTTTATAAAATCATGATGAGTCGGAATATTGTTTACGTGGTTTTAGAAAAAAACTTACCCCCCGATGCCAAAGCTATCTCTGTCACCAAAACGGTCCCTTTCTCTGTCGTATTGACTTCCCCCTCCGAACCTATCTCCTCCATAACGATCTGTACCCCAATAACTTCCGCCACCTGACCCTAAAAAAAAGGTAATTGTCGAAACAGATATTGTCGGTTTTTTTTTATTTATTGAAAATAATTTACTTATGTCCATAATACAAAAGACAGTGTACCTGTTGGTCTGTCGTATGGATATCTTCCGATGCCTCCGCTACCAATTTGATTTCTATCACCATTTGGATATCTATCCCATCCAGGGTACCTGTCAATTGGGTATCTTTCCCTGTTCATAGGATATCTGTCTCTATCAATAGGATAACGCTCCCTATCTGCAGGATACCTGTCTATCGGGTATCTTTCTCTGTCGATAGGATAACGGTCTCTGTTCGGAGGATACCTGTCAATAAATGGTCTATCTCTGTTAATTGGAATCCTGTCTCTATCGCCTGGGGGGTATCTTCCGTACGCGGGATATTTTCCTCGATCGGGGCCAATTGGATATCGGTCAATTTCGTTCGCATATGGGTCAGGATCTGGTCTGTCTATAGGGTAACGATCTCCTCCAGGAGGATATCTGTCGATTGGTCTAACAGGTCCTATTGGATAGCGATCATCGGGGTATCTATCACCTCCTGGATATCTGTCTCCTCCTGGATACCTATCGCCCCCTGGATATCTGTCTCCTCCTGGATACCTGTCACCCCCCGGATATCTGTCTCCTCCTGGATACCTGTCTCCTCCTGGATACCTATCTCCTCCTGGATACCTGTCACCCCCGGGATATCTGTCTCCTCCTGGATACCTGTCTCCTGCTGGATATCTGTCACCCCCCGGATATCTATCACCTGAGGGGTATCGATTGCCCCCTGGATACTTGTCATCTGGTGGATATCTGTCACCTCCAGGGAGTCTATCTTCCCCGGGATACCGATCACCTCCTCCCGGGTACCGATCATTTCCTCCAGGATACCTGTCTCCGTCCCCTCCCGGGTATCTATCGTTACCACCCGGATATCTATCTCCACCTGAAGGGGCTCTATCATCAGGATATCTATCCTCTCCGGGATACCGATCTCCCCCTGACCCACCGGGATAGCGATCTCCATTCCCTCCCGGATATCTATCGTCGTATCCTCCGCCATTTCCTTTTGAAATATTGAAAAAAGTGCAATTAGAATTATTGGATTGTCAATTATCCAGTTAAAGACATTGATAGTATTTTCAACATCTTTGTGCCGAGGAATTAGGTATTCGACCTTATAGCATTGTGCAAAATAATTGAAAATATATAGTTTACCTGGTTTTATTAAGAGGGACTTGGGAATGAATAAAACCGATCTGGTTTATTTAAATGTCAAAGTTGTTAATAGTTAAAAATTAGTCGATTAGAATTTTTGTTGATGGTGCAATGAGTTGTGTGATGATTGATTTCCGTATGAGGAGGACTTTACCTGGTCTGCTCCAGTCCCCGCTGCCTGCCATGTCCGGCCTCCCCCCGTTAGTCCCTCCCCCACCCCCGCCGCCACCAGCAGCGTCGGCATCCCCCCCCATCAGCATGTGATCTAACAAAGGGGCAGATGGGTTGGCCAAAGGTGCTGGTAAAAGCAATGAGCATCAAGTGCCATATTATGGGTTATATTAAATGGGTTTTTATGGGTAAATCTGCCATTTTTCTCAATGAAGTGGTTCGTTTTGGATGCGTTATATGCATTTTTTTATGTATTAAAATGTGTTGGTATTTAGTATATTAAGATGATCAAATAGTTCCTATGGCACCTGAGCATAATGATAATGACCAAAAATTGTATTAGTGTTTTATTATCTTTTGTATGACCAAAACTTTTTAGTTGAAGCATGTTTAGTCGTGGGTTATGAGTACGCATGCACATGAGATATGAACGATTTCCGTCTGCACAGCTATGTGATGTTATTTATTGCATTCTTGCATTGAATATTTAAAAACACTCGATTATATAATAACATTAATCATTTCAAACAATTTTCGTGTACATCATTACGGTTTCCTAGAGACAAGTAATGCAAGAGTTTAAGTACTACGAAAAAACTTGACATGGAAAAATATTTCTTACACGTGGTAAAAACTAGAGTATTGTACGTAAATATTTTCGAAAATATATAAAAAAAAAAAAATAGATTTAATAAAAACTGACTACTTTGAACTCGGGAATCAATCGATCAATGGAGAAGTAGGGTAGTTTTTTGTTTTTTTTTTATTTTAAGTTTTTATTTTTAAGTTAATAGACTATTAAACTAAGCCGAAATATATATTTTTTTAAATTATGTATCACATTTTCAGCGATATGATTGTTTAAAGTTTATTATTTCTGAAATTGTTGTGTCAAGTTCTCTTCCGCTTTCTCGATCAGTTTTGTCGATTGGTCCGTTGACAGTACGTAAACCGGAAAATTTCCACAACTCTCTCATCATTGGTTGATTCATATGAACTAGTGACGTTATTCAAAGTTATTCGTTTTATTATAATATTTAAAATACAATTTTCTTTATTTTCAAGAAACTTTGCCGTATAATGAAATGCTCTAATTTTTACTTTTAAAACTTTTTTGTATGCAATTTCCCGTAGAGCTGAAGTTCCTCATTACAGCGTTGACATGTCGTTGCGTTAGAGAAACAAGTTTCGATATAAAAAAAAAAAGTTTTTTTTCTATTTCATTTTCATTGTATTTAGATTTAAATATCGGTTCTATCGGCATCCAAATTTCATCATAAAACGAAATAAATCCTTTATTATAAGGTTTATGAAGACATTATTGATAAACGTTCTCAATTAAATAAGGTCTTTATTTCAAACTTTCATATTCCAAAAAAATATGACATAGAACCTTGTTTCCCCAATGCGACGATGTGTTGTGATTAACTTCCGGTTTCGGGATTTTTTTGAGCGCCAGAATCAAAATAATTTACACTAATCGAGTGCTGTAAAAATCCAAGTGGCTTTTTCTATATTCTTACCTACACTTAAATAATACCTACTCCAAACTTTTTTTTTTTTCTCCAAAACTTTTCTTATTTTTCAAACCCGCTTAATTATATATATACCTACTTACGTTCATTTTATCATTTAATTTATTTGTACCTAAATCATAATGTCAGATGATTTATATATTTTTTCAATTGTTGTTTGTTAGATATTTAAGTTTCGTACTATGTCGTAAAAACCTTCTGGGCGTAGATAATAAACAAAAAAATTAAACAAATTAATAAATAAAACGCCTTACAAGTGAAATTATCATTCGATTTCGTTTTTTTCTTTGAAAAATAAAATAAAAGAAATTAATAGATTTGCCTAACAAAATGCTACCCTGGTAATCTAGCAAACTTCCTGACTACGATTCCTGAATCGATTGAACATTTAACTGGCCTGTATTTTTTTTTCGCACCGCAGCAGGCCAGAAGGCCCGATCACAGTGGTAAATTGCAGCACAGTACACCCAGGGATGAGGAAAATCACATTTATTTTCTGTGTTCTTACCGAGAATCGAACCCGGAACCTTCCGAATGTGAGTCAAGCGTCGTAACCAATACACCACGGAGGCCGCCAACCTTTGGACCTCAAATTTTTTAATTTGTTTTTTTTTTTTTGTCTTCTGCCATACGCTAAATAAAATAGATTGAAATCTAAATGATACGGTTCTCTAGGCCATATACTGCGGATGCCTTCTGAGATCCTTAAGGCTGTAGTCTGGTAAAACGCACGCAAAATTAGGAAATCATACGATTTTGCCATTTTAAAACGAATGTTTTTTTTAATCGCGCAATAATAAAAAAATAAAAAAACATAAATTAGATAAAAACAATATTGTTCAAAGGTATTTCTGTTAAAAAATATACTTTTATAAAACTAAAATGTAATTACTTTTAGACCGGCAGATTACGCCATTTCAAATTTAGACTAAACTTAGGTATCTGGGATCTCAATACCTGCCCTTACCGACAACAAAAAGGGCAGGTTTAAAGGTCATAAAAACGTAAATAAGATGTTGTTATAAATTAAATATTACAACCACAATTATCTTCTTTTTAAAAAAAAGAGAATACGATTCTATAAAAAAGGTTTTAACTAAAATATTTATATTTTTTTATTGTTTTTTATTATTACAGCCCTAACCACGCTTGCCTAGTTTACAAGGCATCAGGTTCTCGACGTCCTTGACATCCACCGCTGACTGTTTGTTGGCAATTTATGTCAGAACTTCGGGATGAAAACCTGAGGTAAGAGAACGCTAAGGTGTTACCATATGCTCCTACGAGGGAGCGGACATGGAATGACGGTGAAATCAGTGTTTGATTTTAATATTAAAATTACTGAATTATATTCGTTGCTCATAATACAGTTTGCTTCTTTGGTTCACATTTGGCTTGAATAGCGCGTAAATTCTTACTCAACATTAGTATTTTTTATTTTAAGGGGTGTTGACTCACGCATGAGGTTTTCGTAGTAGTCGTAGTCCGCGTCGTATATGATCCTCATGCCGTCCCGCTGGTTGTAGCGGCTGAGGCGGCACGTGCGGAAGCGGTCGCTGTACACGGCGGAGCGGCACTGGAAGCTGGTCTGGCGCAGGCACTCGTCCAGGCACTCGCTCAGGGAGCGGCCCGTGATCTCGGAGTGGAACTCGCCGCCCAGCCGGCTGTTGCGGTAGCGCTGGAAGGCCGTGTCCGGCCGCCGCCCGTTGGAGAACAGGTGCGAGGTGACCGAGTTGTCGGGGTACTCCGAGCCGCGGGCTGGACAAACACATTTACAGAGATGAGAAATGGACTCTGACATGACCAAAGCCCCGATTACAATGGAAAGTGAACATTAGAATCGAGATGGCAGGCCCTACTATGTAAACATTTGTTATAGTTTTTTATTTATATCCATTTAACCTGTACATCTGTTTGTATTCTAAATAAATAAAATAAAATACATTTTTTCTTCGATTTTATCTACAAAATAAAATAAAGTTATTTGTATGCAAAGCGAAATATATATACAATTCTTTCTTCTAAACATGTTCAATTATAGGTTACGGATGAAGATATTTTAAATGTTCATGCCAATATACTCATGTTCGTACACAAATATCGGTTTGTCTTTATAGACACTCGAAGATAACTCCGTTAACTTCCCACTGTAATCGGAGCCCAGAAGATACTCCGTATTCGTGTTCCAATGTCCTAGTGCAGTCTTTAAAATGAGCGATAGCGCCCCCTTGTGTGGGCGCTGAAGGCCTTCAGGGGGGCGGTAGACCTATGTTCTAGTGTTATATACAGATTTCCTGGTAATAAATAATATATATATACATGCAATCAATTTATTTATTTTTGCTTTATTTAGTTATTTCACTACATCTTTACATGAAATTTAGCAACATTAAAAATTGTTTATATGAATTTTTTTTACGAACATATTTTTTTAAATTACTACTACTACCATCACACCATTTTTCAATGGGAGTAGGTAGAGACGATGGACTGTTACGCACGTCTTTCTGGCATACATTTCTAGCTTCTTCCACATTCATACATCCCCTTCGGTTTTACCTGCTTTTGGCATACACAAATAAACAATTTGTAATGTTACTAAAGATTATGTTAAGATGTAATAGTCACAGACCAGACATAAGATTTTGATATATCTGATCATGACAGGTCTTTTTTCACACAATATACGAAAAATAAACGTGTATTGGTTTGTTGGAATTGCTTCCACAGAACTACTGAGGATCTCGACTTGCGCAAACATGGACTTGTGAATGCAGTACTGGGCAATCGCCTTATTGGAATCAACAAATTTACGCCCTTCCTCGTTTCAATCAATTTAGACGAAGCGCAATGAATTTTACTTCAGTTTACGCATAACTGCTCAGGCGAAAGGTTGCGTGTGGGCTTGTTGCAATTTTTAAATACTTATAATGAATGAATGTCGAACCCACTCAGATCGCTACGATTAACAACAAACTAATAAAAAAATATTTGATGTAGTTACAAAAAGGATTTATTAACTTATAGCTGATTTTATTATATGCAAAAATGTATTTTTTTTCGAAGTATTAGTTTCATCTAATCTATGGATCTGCCTACATATTGTATATTATTTTTTCCACCTTGAAAACTTCACAAAAAAAAAACAATGATGCATGTCTTAAATGCTTCAAGAAATTTGGTGCCAAAAGGGAAATATCACATACTACGAATACCGATAAAAATACATTAAATGGATTAAAAATAATTAATTGTATCTTCGAAATCAATGTGGATATTGTGGAGAAATGTTTTACTGTTCTTTTAATTTTAATAATAATAAAATAAAAAATTTAATCCTACTTTTTTATTTTTCTTAAAAACAAAATGAAAACTAACTCGGAAACAATTTCACACACACAATAGGCTGCTCACGTGCACGGTAATAAAACAACATTTAAAAGTGTGTCTATTATTAGAATCGCGGCACCTACTGTCGGCAGGTGTCGGCCGAACGAAGGAATAATCTTTTTTTTTTCAAAATCAATATGGATATTTTAGATAAATGTTTTCATACATAAATGTAAAAAAGAAATTCAATAAAAATACGTTCGTAGAAAAGCGCGTCGTGTTTGGCCTTGGTTGTTGTGACGTCAAGATTCGTGATAGTCTTTTAAGCAAAATTTAATGACGAGGAACAAATAAACATGAATCGTGACGTATTAGGGGCGTGGCCGAAGGAATGACTTTTTTTGCGGGAATTCAAAATTACAAATTTAAAAACATATTTGTTGCAACTAATTTTTAGCAAAAAATATTTTTACTGGACAGTATTTCATAGACCTTAATTACTTCAAAAATGTGAAGAAAAAAAAGTGGTATTTCCCTATTGCTACTGAATAGCAGATGAGATCAATTAACTGCTGTTTGTGCATTATTAAATGTTGAAAACCGCTAGGTGGCTGTTTCGCGGTACTGTTTCGAGCTGTCAGCGTCAAACTAAGATTAGTACTAAATATAAGTTGACTTACGGTTATCCAAGCAGACGAGATCATAAAAGTGATGCATCGGACTATTACTGACGGAAATGTCATCTTTTTGGGACACTGAATCCTCTTCAGACAGTATGCACATCCGGCTTGTTTCGTCGAACTCCACAGAGCGGCAAAAGTATCTAGAAATTGCGGAGAAAAATATTTTTACATGTTTTTATTTACATCTATAAATGTAATTATTCAAAAATGTGAAAACCGTAATTCACGGACAAAATATTCCGCAATATTGAATTGAATTTTTTTGTGTTAACCAATTTAAAAAAATAATTAATGAATCAAATTATTGATTAATTAATAACTATTTTGTAAGAAAAACTAACATTTATTTTGGTACCTTAGAGGATAAAAAACCGGAGTCCACTTTTTGCCGTTTTGAAGTTAAATGTGCACAAATTATCGCAGTAAGCTAGTTTATACGTAATTAAAGCACCCAAGTCTACTTTCGTCATATAAATGTTTTTTTTAGATTAAAATTAAAATCTGAAGCCCACTTTGTTTTAATGGAAAAAACATCAATTGTCCCAGACACGCTATTTTAATGCGTACTATTATTATCAAAATAAAAATTATTTTTAATTGAAATGTCTTCGTTGACGTAAATGATTTCATTTGGTTTTTTATTTGAAATGTTATTTGTCAACCCTTACAGATAACATACATTTAACAAAATATTTTTGCTTTTTAAAATTCATATTCTACTGTAAATGGTTATATTTTTAACATCTATTGTAAAGGCTGTCTGAGTCTTTTGTTTGGTTTTTTTTATTTTTATTTATTTAACTTTTTGTACATAATGTTATTTGTACATTGGCGGGCTTATTGCCAAATGGCAATTTCTTCCAAACAACCAATAAAATAAAAGTTTTATTTTTATAATTCAAGTTACAGAACATATTCAATAGAAAAAAAAAGATTAAAAGTTTTGTCTGGTAGTTTATTGTATAATTTCAACCCCTGGTTTATTTGCCTCGATTGTCCTTGTCTCGTTTTAAAAGGTTGTATATGATATTATTCTGATATTCTCGTATTGTGTCCATGTTTACTACATTTTTTTTCAACTTTAGTTCTTCGTCTACAATAACATCAGTGGCTAATTTATGAAAAAAAATTAAGGATTCTAGCTGAAAGAGTTCAGTTACATTTAATTGTTGAGTTATATTAAAGAGCTGTTTGGTTGATGTTAGATATGGGAGGACATATACTAACTTTAATATTTTATTTTGCTGTCTTTGTAGTATGTTTATGTCATTTTGATTTCCTGTTCCCCATAGTTGTTGCATATAACATATTTTAATTTTTACTTAGGCTTTTTAAATTAGATTTTTTTAAAGATTTGTTTTTTTTTAAATACTCAATAATGTCGCCATTTTCCTAGTTAATTTGTTGGTACGAATTGCCCATGTAAATTGTCTGTCTATTGTTAATCTTTAGTATTTAACATGTTCAATTTCAGTTAGTCGTTCATTATTTATGTAAGCATCTATTTAATCTCTTTTTTTTTAAATTCAAAATGGATCATATTACTTTTTTTTCATTAAGTGTAAGTAAGTTTGTGTTTGTCTATTTAGTCACGTCAATACGTCAGTTTGGTTTTTATAGAATATTCCAATGTTGTCTGCAAACATAATTTTTTTCCTTTAAAATTGTATGGTGATATGTTATTAATATATACAATGTAGAATAGTGGACCCAAAATAGATCCTTGTGGTACTCCAAAACTTACTGTTTGTATTTTACTTTATTTTTTGTCGATCATATATATATTATTGAATGCCATCACCTAAAATATTCAAAAAGTTGCGTTTTGAAATATTTTAATCTCGCAGACCACCCCTTGATGCCAGAAAAAACTTTAAAATGTAAAGCTACACATCTTTCATTAATCGAAATTCGGGGTTTTCTTACTTTTCCGCCCTCAAGCACATGTCTTGACATTCTTCCAATGTAAGGTTGGAAAACACGTCTACTTCAAAAGGTCCTCCGAGACTTTTATTTTCTTCTTTCACGAACACCGCCAAACCGTCGCATCTCCTTTCCGCTGAAATAATTCAAACAAAAATAATATGCATATTATATACAAACTTAATAATCATAATTGTATATATCCGCACCCAGTCGTGCGTGCATTAGTATCTCAAATACAGAATAAAAGGATTGTTTTATGCCGCATAATTTATGATATTTCTCTCACTAAACGAAGAACCGTTTCTGAAATGTGCTTCTTATGCAAGATCTTGAATAATATCATTAAAAGTACTTGTCTCTTAGAAAACATCAATCTAAACTGCCTTACCAGATTTACCAGACAAGTCTGACTTTTTTGCAATCCTGGAGCCTTATGCTGGAAAAATGTGACATTTTGTCACTCACTCGACAATAGTCGATTGGGCATCTCGATTGCTTTGTCATAATGCTATTCTTGAAAATCCTCCGACAATTCAATTACAAAGACGAATGAGAAAATGGCAACACTAACAAATCAGTATTTATATATGACTCTCCAGCCACACGTAAACTTTTATTGTTTCTCGTCGGACTTCTTCCGTTGAATATCTGCTGAATGTCATTGTGGTATTTGTTCATAAACTTTTGTACAAATATTGTATTAAAATAGTGGAGAATGAAACTATGCACATCGCGTGTTTAATAATAATTGTTGTTTGAGTTGATTTTCACAGAACCACAAAAAAATGTCGTTTATTTAGTATTTAGTATTACTTACATATTATGTACTTATATGCAGGTACAAATTAATTAATTTTTTTGTAGTTTACCTATAAAATAAATCACGGCTCGCCACTGTTCTTTATAGGCATTTTAAGAGTAATCTGCCCAACAGAATCCCTCCTTTTTCCTATTTTATATTAATATTTTATCCTAATCTTTTCTTATTCTTTTCATTTCTCCTTACGCTTCGGAAACGAAATGATTATTATTTCATTTAACTCTCTCGGATGATATATGTCGGATATACTCGTTCATATTTTTAATCTGTTCATTAGTTTGTCCACAAAATGTATCATATAGTCGTGAAAAACGTTAATTGAACTATTATATTACATTATAACATGAATTGTTTATAAATTTTCTATAGTTTTTCCAAATAAAAAATTTGAAAAATTTATACATGTTTATCGTAAGATGAAATTAAAAACCAGGCAAACACCTACTTGCGGATTTCCTTCCAAATATTATTGTTACTAAGTTCATAGATATTTTGTAAATTTATTGATAACATTTTAACTTTGCTAGAATTCCACTCGTCCATGCGCTTTGTAGCTGCACAATGATTGGTTATCTAGCTTTATATATCAACTTTAAAATACCAAAATTTTTTAAATGGGGTAATTACAATCGTCTATACTCCTTTTTATTATTCATATTATTATTATTTTTAAATATCATTAATACTCTAAATTTATTTGTCAATTTTTAAAATGTGTAAATGGGGGCTAAATTTCTAACTGTCTGCGCTCTGTAGCTGCAAGACGTCCTGTAATCTAGCTTCTATCTGTTGTAATTTTTAATTGATCTTAATTGAAAACGAGGAACTAGAATCCCAACCGTCTATGCGCTCTGTAGCTGCAAGACGTGCTGGGATATTTATTAATTGTACAGCCCCCTTGAGGTGATTTTCACAAAAATGGCGCTATATAAATTATCCAACTATATGTATATGTATTATCAGGAATATACGGTTATTTTTCTTTTGATCGTGTATTCCATTGCACTAATTATCTATGGTCTACAAAACGCCAGCAAATTATTTATCGGCTAATGTGAATCGTTCGCCAACTCTTCAAAAGTCATATAACCTTCTAGTAAACAATGCAAAGCCGAATATGTAATGGTTCGACCTACGAACACCGGATGTTAGTTTTCCTGATGAAAATTTATTCGCCGAATATTGCAATGTACTCGTATGTAATATTGCAATGTACTCGTGTGTATGTGAACTGACTGTACAGCGTGGGAAACTAAAGTATTCTGAAAATTTCTAATAACGTACGATTGAAAATTTTTAACAAATAATATTTATAAATCAATTTTTTCAATAAAAAAAAAAGTAAAATGCCGAATACAGTCAGAAGAGCAAAAAATATTTATTGTTTCAAGACGATTGTCAAAAAAAAACAATGAACATCTTTTTTTATATTTTTCAATCAACGTCTATAAAATTGGTTAATGACTTTAAATACTGCAATTTTTGTAATCCTTGTAATGATTTTTTGACCTACTACCCTCACTTTCTTAAATTGGGGTTGTAGTTTATTAATTCTCCCTTCCCGGTGATCTGTAGCTAGGAGTGGCGCGCAGTGATTTTTTTATAGGTAATATACAAAAAATGTTCATTAATTAAATTTATAATACATTTATTTAATTTTTTATTTTTATCATTTAATGTTATTCAAAAATGTTTTCTTGGTTTTTTTAACTGGTTCAAAGTATTTCTAATACCAAATTATCATTTTTTATCGATAATTGGTAATATTGAGTTTTTTTACATAGTTTGTATTTTTTAGACATTCTTAATTTGTTAATTAATAATATTGTTTTAAATTCTCTGTATTACTTATTGTTATGGTTACATATATGTAAATTTAATTGTATATGTAACTGATATGTAAAAGGTACTTAGTGCCGTTTATTTCAATAAAATAAAATAAAATTTGTACCTTCATATACGTTTGTAATACACATATGAATAATATAATTATTAATGGCTGTTTACTCTGTGGTTCTGTGAAAATTAACTAAAACAACAATTATTATTGACCATGCGATATACGTAACTTTATTCTACACTATTTTAATATAGAACTTGCACAAAAGTTTATTAACAAATACCACAATGACATTCACCAAAAAAACACAATTAAAAACATTTTATTACTTAACCCAGGTACAATGAACGTAATGAAGGCTGAATTTTGGATTATAAAGTAAAAAAAATGCATAAAATAATTTTTAAAAACTTTTTTTTTAATACCTTTCTCAATATGAGTCCTACGATTCCGAATATAAGTACGGATGCGTTTCTTCCCTTCAGATTTTGTGACCGACGAGAATGTGGTCTTCATTTGCTCAGCCACGCTCGTGAATTTATCAGCGAGTTCTTTTAGAGAATATTATTATGGTCGCGTAAGCCGAGTCTTTCATGTGACTCTTGGATGGCTTAAATTTGTTGCATTTATACAACCTCTCAAGTTTCCAATAACTGTATATTACTGACTCTCAATTAACAGGAAAATAATAATTGGGTTGATTAATATATTTGTATTAAATACCTGTGAGACAAGTGTTCTCCAGATAGTCTGAATTAGGGTCGTCCATGAGCAGCTCGGGGTGCGTTCTCCTCGTAAATCTGCTGAGGGAACATGACCTCAGGGACGCGTCGTAGGACGCGGACCTGCACACGAAGCTGAACTCGTCGAGACATTTGTCCTGGCAGTCGCTGCGGTTGGCTGCCACCATCTCTTTCAGGTCTGCAGAAGGCAGCTTCAGCTTCTTGCGAGGATGGCGCTCGAAGACGTAACGCCTGCTGGGGCATTGACGCTCAGGTCGATCAGCTGAAGAAAAACAATGACCAAAATATCACGCTTAACTCTTAAAAACTGTGCTAAAAAATCCTCCTGGTGACTGTGCTACAGTCATCTCAACGTCGTGTTATATTAAGCAAAATAGAATTTCAATACAAAGATGTCAACAAAACAAGCAAACCGTAATGCCATTTTCTTGTGGGGCAGGCAGAGACGATAGAACGCCATATCGCCCTGCAGACCTCGCTTCCAATAAATATATAATTCAATTATTTTTGAAAGCCCCTTAGGGTTATCTAGGAAATATTATAAGGTCTAGTAATGTTATATCTCATCTGGTAAGTGTAGTCATGATGTGCTTTTTTAGTTTGATTTTAAATTTGTCTCACATATTTTTTCATACTCGCACGCCAATTATTCCGACTTTTGAGATATCAGAAAAGAAGTAGAGTAAAACCAGCCAATCCAGTCATAAGCCCTTTAAATGCTTTGATTTCTTAAAAATTCCTTAAACTAGATTTAGAATTCTATCAAATATCAGTTTACATATACACAGCGCTTGAATGGTTAAAAACCCTATTGCCCGTGGTGTAATGGTCAGTGCGTTTGCCTAATATGCAAGAGGTCTCGGGTTGAATTTCCGACGTGGTTGATATGAAATATTTATTTAAAAGGGTGTTTTTACACTATAATGCTTCATAGTTCCTGGACTGGTAACTGAAGCGTAAGACTGATCATCTCACCTTCATGTAACTAAAATGATCAAGATACGCTGACATTGGTGTACCGATGCAGTACCCTATGCACAATTAATTGCAGAAAAAAAATATGATAATGTAAATGTGTTCCTGTCAGTGAACCAAATAAACATAAAAAAATAGTTTGTGTTAGTAGGCACACTAGAAGAATGTAAGTGAAAATTTGTTGTCACGCACACATAAAGCAGAGAGTATTAAAGATTTGAAACTCACACTGTAGGCAAATTTCTGAGAAGTGCACGCTATTTGGTACGAGCATCAGGCTGCCGATTCCTTCGGGAGCTGCCTGTTCCCTCGTGAGGTAACACGTAGACTCCTCATACTCCGGCGCTCCCGAGAAAGACGCTATCCTAGATCCTGGCTGGAAGTCGAATGAAGAGCAGGCCCTCACCAGATTGTTGGTAGCTGTGCGATCTCGCAAACATAAATCCTGGCACTTTTCCAGGACCCGGAAGGGCGGAGCGGTGTCTCTAACCTATGAAATTAAACACATTTTTATCTCAGCTGGAACGGAAGTCATATGCCTGAAGATCACGCGAAATGCAAGACCGGCCAACAGAGGGCGCTGTCAAAACGTTAAAATAAAACAAAGAAAACAATTCTAAATAACCGTAATTAAATCATATCAAATCGGATCCTTATTACGACATACTCGTATCATAAAACACAAAATATTTATACGGTATTTCAGGACCGTACAGCGAAACTTTAGGGGGACATTCTTCGCGGTAATAAATTTTATTTAACAACTAATTTATTTTTATAATTTTATTTTTGTATTTTACGTAATTTGGAAAAAGAGTAAATCTTCAATTCCTCGCACAAGCATCCCTTCCACAAACCTTTACTCCTCCCATACAAAAAAAAGATTTGAAAAACGGATTTGACCAACAAACGAAGCGATACATACCGGACACGGAGGGGTAGGGGTTTGTGAAAGGGACGCTTGTCCGAGAAATTAAATAGGTACTCCAGTTTCAGATTATATAAAAAAGGGTTTATCGAAAAAAAACATGAGGATTTTTTTTTATTACACCGTGAAAAATGTTTTTTTTTTAAATTTCGCGGTCTGGCCCTGAAATACCGCGTATGAAATGTTTACAAATATGAAAAAAAATAAAATAAAATATTAAATAAATATGAAATTATTCATAAAATCATCAACGGATTCATTTAAAAAATACATGTACATGAAGGTAAGACTGATCATCTTACCTTCATGTAACAAAAAATATTCAAGATAAGCTACGATTGGTGTACCGATGCAGTACCCTTTGCACCACGGGGTGCGGAAATGGGAGTAATGATGATTATAATGATGACTGTGAAACAAAAAATTCAGTTCATTAATTTAGTGTGTGTAACTTTGACACTATTTTTAAAATATTTAACTTTATTGTCATCTTAAGGAAGATGAGGAGGAAACGTATGGAAGAATGATTTGAGGGGATTAATTATAGTAAAAATAATAATAATCATAGTTAATTAACAAAAATAACAATTAATTTACTACATACACACTTAGGTAATATATTTCTCTGGATCATGTCTAGTCTGCCTAACTAGGTACAACCTGTTTTAAGGCAGACATTTTTATGCAAAAATAAACAATAACATTACTACCTACTAGTTAATTTACTATACAGTTATACAATATTAATTTATTATTTAGGAATGTATTTTGAGTAAATTTTTCGATTTTTATCGACCTAAACTCCGTAACAATTTCTTTACAATTTGATTAAATTGAATCCGGGTCATGATTTTGCAATCTTTGGGTAACATATTTAATATTTTGGGGCCCAGAAACCTGGATTTTCTTTGCCCGAATTTAGAGTTTCTGATAGACCCCATGACCCATCCTCTTGTTTGACTTCTGGTAGTTTGGGAGTGTTCCTTTTGGGATTTGATAGAATAATTTACTTTCAAAAATATTATTATTATAAAAATCTATAATTTCCTTATAATATTTAATTACTTTAATATTTACCTTTAATGATTTACCAAAACACTTCAAATTTTGGGGCCATTGCAAATAATTTACTATTAGCAATAGTAATACAGTTATGGTGAGTCCTATCTCACAAGTCACGGGATCATAACCCTTTTGAAATACAAATATCACTAATTTTATTACATCAATTCTAAGGTAAAATATATTAAAACTTACAACGTCATCGTCGAATCCTTGTAACTGTTGATTTGGTAATCTTTCGTACATTACTCTCCCAGCTCCTTGATTACAGGTTGTTTGACCTAATCAAAAAACAAATTAATTGCATCATTTAGGAACAATTAAATAGTAATACATTTAAGTTTCCTCTCAAACATAACCATAATACACGCTTCGCGTCTAATGATGGCTCGGTAGTCCCAAAAGTATGTAATAAGTATGGAAATAGAACTCTCAAATATTTAGTGCCTAGAATTTTTAATTTATTACCAAAAGAACTGAAATTTAACTCACATTGTAACAAGAGCAAAATAAGAGAGTGGCAATTCGATCAAGAGTTTATATATGAATAGTAGCTTAGGTGTAAATATTTTAATTTTTCATATATTTTCTTATATTTAAAAAATAAATTTATATATTATTATTTGTATAAATATGTTTATTCTGATCTTTCCGGCTGTTAATTTTTATCTGTTATTCATTGTTTTTACAAATGTTAGTAATATTATTAAGTTAGTATAAATATAATCTTCACCAACAAGCTACAAAAAGTGGCTTGGTGGGATTTTAGTTTTACTAAACATATAACAAGTGAATTTTTTTTTTTAATTGTAAAAATGTATAATTATACTATTAAAATAAATAAATTGTATTGTATCTATCTAATTACACCTAAACTATACATAAAGCTTATTTATCAACAACATTTTGAATTTATTATCATACATAAAAACAGTTCTTACAGCCCGTGTGACGAGTGATATATGATGTTATTTTATCGTTTTTTATAGTGTCATAATACTCGTATATATTATATCTCCTCATACAAACACTTTTACTGATTGGGAATATGTTTTACAAATAAAATATGTAATGTATTGTTATATGCATAAAATTAAGAATAGTCCAGAAACCACATACGAGTATCAAACAGAAGGCGACTGAACTACTCATAAATGAGTAGTTTTACGTTTGGACCCATTAGTTTCTTTGTAGACGTCGCTCAGTACGCAACTCCTGATTTGAATTCAACTATGCCGTGTTGTGTCCTTTCAAAGTGTAGAAATACTGCTAGGATCTTAAAGAAACGGGATGGGATCACATTTCATGTGTAATTAGAAAATAATTGTGTAAGTAGCAAATACATTACTAAAAAATTGAATTATTTTTTCATCTGTCAGATTGTCGAAGAAACAAAATAGAAATTTCGTTAATGTTGCCAGGGTAGTAATTTTTTTACCCTACTTTGCTCATCTAATGAAAGAATTAATGAAAATTAGACCTCAGATTAAACAACGCCGTAGGGGACATTTGAACGACATTATCTTTAAAACAACAAATATTATTTAACATGATATAAAAATATCAGTTTTATGTCAAATAAAATTTGTTTTATATTTTAAGTTTAAAGTTCATTAATTCAATTACTCATATTAAATGACCATTTATTTATCTACTCTGTTGTTCAATCAATATTTCCGTGTGCACAATAAAATTTTAGAAAAATTATCAGATGACTTTTTTTTACCTTATATTTGTGTTATGACTTTTTTTTCCATCAAGCAACATTACCCGGCGACTTCACGAATGCACGCGGCGAAGATAAGGCGGAGTGGGGGAATTATTGGACACAGTCCGATGTATTCAAATATGATTCTACGCTCCTTCTGGACTATTCTTAATTCTATGGTTATATGTAAAGTAAAACTACATTTTTTGTTATATATATATATATATTGTGAAAGTCTTTTTAATTTCAAATTCAAAATTTGAATTTAAGGCTCACTTCCTATTCGTTTATTTATTTATTCAACAATGTATATGTCGATTGTCCAGTTTATATGTCAGGAAAGTCCAAAAACACTAACATTCAGTTATGTATGCAGCTTTATGTAAAAATTTCTTAACTGCACTCCTAATACCACCAAAAAATATAAAATGGCGAAAAACTTCTACAGTGGTTGCTATATTGCTTAAATCGCTTTAAAAATATTCCAAATATACTTTTGATATCACAGCCAATATACGCAATCACTAAATATCGGTTATGAAACTATAAAAAAATCATGTGTATATCGGCAAAATTTGATTTTATGTAGTCATTAAAATATTTATTTTCTGATTATCTCTGAACTTCTAATTTTGAGACGTCTGACTAATGAACTGGACAATCGATTCACCTACTGTTATATTTGCAGGCTTTTGGCTATCGTGTTTTTACAAAACGGATTGCTGAAAATATGTCCCTGTATAACATTTTAAATGAAATGTTTTTTTTTTAAAGAAATATTTGCGTTCTTATGATTTACCCAAATATTTAATTTTGAGGGCCATTTTCAATGAGTTGTAAATAACTCACTTTTAGAAAATAGGAATCAAGTTGGGGTAGAATGGGATTCGAACCACAGACCTTTGGTCCATGAGTCCGAGACACTAGCCAAAGGACCACAACCCGATTAAATTCCGTTTAGGAATTCATAAGGTCGTGTGAGGAATTGGGAAGGAGTCAGCGAGAGGATTCAGGAAAAAAGAGGAATAGTATGATTCAACAATGTTTTGAATATGTGCAAAACGTGGACAATGCTTCATTATTCATTTCATAAAATAAATATCAATGTATCCCTTACCATTGGCTATATTGAGAATTGTCAGGACGCTGATGGCCCGCATGGCGATACACAAGCCTTGTCGTCTTCTTTTCATCTTTATTGTGGATGTGAAGAACCTTCGCAATATTGGTTCTATATGCAACTGTTATAACGGCAAAACCATTTCCTGACTGAAAGAAGAAAAAAAAAACAATTTTATTTAACCCTTATAGATTGGTATATAAATAGTTATTAATTTATAAGACAGAAAAAATATTATACTGTAAACAACAAAGAACAACAAAAATCTATCTAACCCATCTATTAAATGGCCATCTCATTAATTCTCCTCTTTCTACTGATTTCTTCGCTTCAATTCTTCTTTACTTTATTTCCATTTTTAATTACAGATTTAGTGTAACAATTATGCTTTTATTTTATCGTTTTCTATAATAACATGCTTTATGTTCTTTTAAACTTTATTTATTTTTATGTTATTTTATTTGAAAAAACATATAGTCATATATAATAAATATTAAAAAACAAAGATTTTCAAACATAAAAGACCAATTCAGTTTTCATAAATTATGAAAAAAAAATGTAAAAAATGAAAAATGCGACATAGCATAAACTACTTAACGTGTACATTTAGCAACTGTCCCAAATAATCAACTCGATGAATAAATTTTCTGTTCCAAAGCAACGCGCAGCTAAAAATATCTACATATATTGTAAAAGCCCTCTAGTCGTTTATTAAATGAATAATAAAATACAAAAAAGGGTCATTAGTTTTTCAAGGAGACGAGACATTGCATTGTCGTTAAGATAAATACGAGAATATTATACAAAATGTACAACTGTCTTTGCTGTAAGAACACGCCAACCAAGCTGTCTTTGGATACTTCATTGCAAAGCCATAGGCATTCTTGGTATTGGCGAAAAACGCCAGTGTTGGTTCAATAGTTTCACACAGCAAATAAAGTGTTGGTGCGATTTAGAACATTATTTTTTTTTTTTAATTTAAACCATCCAACCAAATATCAGGGAACCTTAGAAGGAAACGCTGTCTGAGTTTTCTTAATACAAACGAATTCTAGTATTTTCTCCCTGGATTATGGCATTAGAGCAGTTGTTTTACGCAATATAGATATTCACCATTTACATGTCTATGGAGAAAGCGTTTTGCTTTTTTGATAAATAGTTTTTTCTGGGAGCTAAAACGATCAAAAAACTTTTAAAAAGTACCCAGTTTTATATGCCGTCTTTGAACGTACGGTATACAAAATATGACAAATAATTTAGAAAAACGAAAAAAATGCGAACACTTAATTTTATTCTGATAGTATTTTTCAACAAAAAAAAACGTAATCGGTTCAGTTTTGCGATGCGAAAAATAGTACAACGAAACGTCGAATTTCTCGATTATATTGGGGCATAATCATTCCGACGCGCAGTCGTCTTTTTCGCAAAATATCAGAGAGGTGTCAGCGAGAAAGTAACAAAAAAACAATTTTCAAATCTACTCTCAAAAGTACGAGAATTTCGTCTTATATTTTCAAACATTATCCAACGAGGGTTGCTTTGGCAGCGAAATATTTTAACGAATCGGTACTTATCAAACCCGAATCCGACAAATAATATGCCTCATCAACATATCGGATTATTGTCATGTTCTGTATTTTTGTTTTGTTTGAAATTTTATTTCCTTTCGTTCGAAACTTATTACAAAATTATTGGTTTATTTTACACTTTATATAAAACACATCTTAACACTTTATATACATATAAAATATAATATATATACATATTAGAGCGGGAATATTGCCTTATTCAATATAATTTCTTCTTACTACCCAAACCGTTCAGTTTGAGAAAATTACAAGTACATGGACTTATTCTAAGGAATTTTACTATATCTTATAATTTTATACAAAATTAAAAACAAAAATTGACACAATACTTTGGAGAGAGAAAGGGAGATGGGAGGGAAAGAAGAAGGAGAAAGGAACACAAATATTTAGATAGCGACATTTCAATCGTAATTTAATTGTAAATAAAGGAGGGGCATTTTTAACGTAGGTGAGTTTATTATTCCACAATCGAGCAGCTACTACTGTGAAAGAGGAGGCATGAAAATTAGACCAGTGAAAGGGTATTAAAAGGGTTCTCTCGTTACTAGAACGAAGAGATGGTCCATGTTGTGATAGAGGTTGGAACAGCTCTCTCTAAATGCACATTGCATTTTGAAAATATGCCGCACTTGTTTTAATTTGCTAATTAGGTACATGATGACCAATTCAACAATTTATTAACTTAAGATAAATCAAATATCATTTTGGCTTTCCTAAGACTTATCAACATTTTTTTATGATAAACAACCATGATAAACATAGTCTAATATATATTTACAAAATAATATTTACATATGTTATTATTCTAATATTAATTTTTAGTATTGTACACTTGGGCTAGTATTCCAGACGAAATTATAGCGTGGTATAGCGTGTTTTTACGTACTAAATACGCATTATAGCGCGCTGTAAACGCGTTCGGAATACCAGCCCTGATATCCTAATGTATAATATACTGTTCAATACGTATACTTATATTAACCTTTATTTATTCACTATTTATATATTGGCTATCACTATAATAATTTTGTTAATTTCATTGGCAACATTGAATTTCATTCTTTGATCACCTTAATTTTAAAACCAATGAACTTCCTCACCAGGAAGTGTTAAAAGTTTTAACTGCATCCAATTATACAGTAATAAAGATCATTGTCAGAAGAAACCTTGTTATTCTACGGGGAAGATTTTTTAAAGAGAGATGATTGTAATTATCAATTAGATAATGAAATATTCTTTTATTTTATTGAAATAAACGGCACTTAGTGCCTTTTACGTATTAGTTACAAATACAATTAAACAAACATACATGTAAGCATAATTATAAGTAATACAGAGCATTTATAACAATATTATTAACATATTACAGCATAGATAAAGATCATTTTAGAGAAGAAAATATAGAAGTCTAGGCATCTACAGGGCTTATAACCTGCCATTGGCTGGTTTAAGTGGCCACTTTACACACTGTGTAACATTCACCATTCTGCCCGTATTTAAACATCTATATTCCTTCAGTTCTTTCATCTGTTGATGTTTTTGAAGTTAAAGAGCTGAAACCTTTATTTATGCGGGTGAGATTCATCTGATTGAATTATATCACCTACGTACTAAGCAAGGCCTGAAATTTTTATTTTTCAATTTTTATACTTCTTCATGGACCAGGTGGATTTATCAACAATATTTTTAGTTTGTCCAAATTTTTGTAGACAGGGATTGGATTCCCTGGGAATTGACAAACTCAAAATATTGTTGACAATATTATTAATTGATAAATTAAGAAAGTCTAAATTTGATAAAGTATATAAAAAAACAAAATTTTACTAATTACAGAATTATCGATAACAAATGATTATTTAGTATAAGAAATACTTTGAACCAGTTAAAAAATAAAAATGTACATATATTTATATATTTCAGTTAAAAATCTCCTTATGTACATACTTGTTACATGGTCTAGAAGTGTTCACAAAATTAAGTGCACTCAGCGGTCTATAAAAGGCCAATTGTCAAAAAGGCTCTTTAAGAGGCCGAATAAGTGATGAGGAAATTAGACGCTGTACCGAGGTTTCCGATACCTCAGAAAGAGGGAAAAGTCAAAAATGGCAATAGGCGGGTCATGTGGTTAGATGTGAAGTTGATAGGTGGACCTCCAGAACATCCAATTGGAGACCCTTAGAAAATAAAGGAAATGAAGGAAGACCACATAGAAGATGGACTGATGACATTGTTGAACTCGTAAGACATGGGTGGAAACCAGTGGCGTGCGTTTCATATAGGCACATAAGCAGTGCCTACTCTACTAACATTTAATTAAAACAATGTCAAAAAATAATATAGTATATGCGAGTAACTATTTGTAAAATTAAAAAAATACCCCTGATATAATTCCATACCGATCGGCGCGCCACCATCGGATAGGGTCGGCGAAGGCACAAACTACAAATGCTTATTTTGTTCATATTGCAGCTTCTGTTTACATGAACAAAACGTGCATGTGTGGGTTTTTTCAGTTGTAATTACGCGTGTATGGGTAACTTTGTAGGCAGTGCTTTTCATGAACAAACGAATACGTTACTGACATCTCCCGTTTTTTTTCAATTATTATTCAATAAAAGGTGGTCAAAGATCAAATGTCAAAGAAATAACCTCAAATCAACGTTTTTTATGCAATCAAGAATAAAGCCCACGTTTATTTTGTTTAAAAAAAATTAAATTGTGTTTATGAAACTTGTGATAGTTACGGAAATATGAGTTTAACCGTTTTAAGAATTAACGCGTTTTCTCGGTTTTCTTTTATGGACAAAAAACTAATTTGACGAGTGAAGGAAACTGTTTGGTAAGATTTATTATTTATATTACATAAAACGTACCTGTTTTTACTGCCTACCCTAGTTAAAAACTCTGTGCACGCGACTGGTGGAAACAGTGCCCAGGAGCCTTATGCTGGAAAGATGTGACATTTTGTCACCCACTCGACAATAGTCGATTGAGCATCTCGATTGCTTTGTCATAATGCTATTTTTGAAAACCCTCCGACAATTTAATTACAAAGCTGAATGAGAAAGTGGCAACACTAACAAATCAGTATTTATCTATGGCTCTCCGTCTCCTGCCACACGTATACCTTTGTTGTTTGTAGTCACACTTCTTCCGTTGAACATTTTGTGTATGGATATGTTCTTTTATTTTTTACATAATGATGTAAAAAGTAAAATAAAATGTTTTACTTAGACACTGCAACATTGATAATTATTATTTGCCTTTGACATAACACACATCTACATGTTATTAGAAATATTTCATATTTATTTAATGGATTTTAAAAACATTTGGTAAAATATATATCTCAAATACGTATTTTGACATTGACAAGCGATAAAATAATTTTAAAATCATGTTTCTAGTTAAACTATTTTTGATAGTGGATTAAAAATAAGTACAGTTATATTTGATGCACATTTGTTGATACGTTATCCTCATAACATTGATCAGTGTTGTAAATTTTAAGTTAAAATACAACAAAAATACTTACTCGATATACAAACATGAATGCCGAACGTTTTACAAGAAAGAAGTTTGACAGCTGAAGTTACGATGTCGCATTCGATTGTCAATGTCGAGTGCTTCGGGGCACTCGAGCGATTGGTTTTCGATCGACTGCATTCGTATGGGTGGTTCAAGAATGCTGTCACTCGTCGAATTACGGAAGTCGCATACGATTCCAAAAACGAATGAGTTCAGCATGAGGCCCCGGAACAGAGAAATAAAAAAGTTTGGAAAAAATTTGTATCCAGCAGTGGAGATAAACGGTATGAGAAGAAAAAGATGGTCATGGTACTGCAAATTAAAGTTGTAATTTTTTTTTATTTTCACACTAAAATTTACGGATATTAGTCAGTGTAATTACTGGTTCATGATTCAAAAATATTTTAATTAGTGAAATAATTAGGAGGAACAATAAAATAACCTGGTCCACTTCGTGTTAAACCAAGCCGCTCTTGTGTAGTTAGGACTAATAAATTAGCATTCGTATCTCGCACTGAAGGTTATCATCTCAGTTTGTCATCACGAATTTGTATTGTTCAACATTTTGTCAAAGTATTGGAATATTCAATTTCAACTGAGATAAATACAATATTGCGTGTTTAGTAATTGCTTTTGTAGAATTGAGGAAGATTCTTTTGTTTATAAATTATTTGGGGGCTTATAATTTTAAGAATAGTAATTAATAAGTGTCAATCTCTCACTAGGAAACTCAAGAACCCCATAATATCATATCATATTTCCGGCATGTTTATTTTAATTTGAGATTATTCATTTTGGCTACATTTATCATAATTATTCAATTAAATACAAACTCTTATTTATGTCAAATTAATAACGAAAAATACATCAAAATGTCTTTTGAATTTTTTTATAATTTGCGTATTATTTCAATCCTTTACAAGTTTCTTCTTAATATTATTTTACTTGCTTAGTGGTTCAAAGAGACTAATTGAGCATTTGCAGCGATTCTTTTCATTTATTAATTAAATTATTATTCATTAAGATATGATTTTTTAAACTTAGTCAAATAATTTTACATATTTGTACAAAACCACTTGCCGACTTCCTTGTGTCTATCGGTATTGAAACGTGCCCATCTCTTCGACAGGACACCACAAAATACAAACATGCAAACCCACCGTACGCCTTTACCATAGTTGTATAAAACGAACATTCCGATTTAAAACCACACGCTTTTAATTGGCAACCCTTACATGCACTGATAAGATTATGAAAATGTTGTGGGATAAATAGTTGAATACGGAGGGAGAGGATAAAAGTAGAGGCGTGAGTTTAATATGTATAGCTGACCATTTTTAATATAATAACAAGTTTTAAACAATTATTTTATACACGCACATGTACCCTCTCCCTCATTCATTCACGCATACACACATTCACATACACATGAATACAAACGTCACACACATACAATTAAGTTAACTCTTTTCTTTTATATTATGTGTCATTAGATTTACAGTGGATTTTTTTAATTGGCTCTAGTATTGTTAATACTTTTCTAATTATTTTGTTGTAATGTAATAGCTGTAAAAATCCCAAAAAAAATAAAATTACAATGAAACATTGAATAATGAGCTATAAACCGGTAGACATAAAAAAATCGGTAAATGGTTAAATACAAATATTAAACAATATTTCGTTGAACGTTTGACCACAAAGTTAATGCTTTAAATATTAATAATCATCATCTTTATTCCCTTTCTGCACCTGATGGTGCATATGGTACACCAATAGCAGCGGATCTTGATCATTTTTTATTACATGAAGGTAAGATGATTAGTCTTATGCTTCAGGTGCCAGTCCACGGACTGCGAAATATTCTAGTGCAAAAACACGGGAATCGAACCCGAGACTTCTTGCATGGTAGGCATATGAGCTGACCACTATACCACGAGGTCGACAATATTAAAAGTAAATCATTTAAATTAATTTTTTCACCAAAAATAGACGTAATGGGTTGCATAAAAAGTGAAAATACTCGTATGAAACCCATTTTTACTAAAACTTTATAGCAGACATTTTGACGAACAGAAACACTCAACTATTTTAAACAAAACCATTTTTGAGGCAACTGTCTCCAAGTATATTGTCAGAACATAAAATCAATACATTTTCGACAGTTATTTCATTTATTTATTTAGTTACTTACAATTAGTTACATTGAGAACATTACAGAGTATGTAATTAATTTTCAACACATTAAAAATATACATATCAGATTTATTAAATAGAAAAGAGAAAAAAAAGTCATGTAAAATTGACATACATATTACAATTAGGAAATTTCCCTGCTTAGATAAATCTCACTGTCATAAAATATCGATATCCGAGGAGATACGATTGAATAACACAATTGCTCTACCTTCCGGCATAACCATTGGCAGGTTGGTTCTGCACCGTGGTAGGTAGAACAACCTGTGTTGCCTTTGTCGAAGATAATTATCATGGACAAATAGACCGAATTCATTCAGAATATTGGAATTATGTAAGCGACCACCAATTACTTGAAAAAAAGTGAACACCCAAATGAACCCAAGACAACTTAAACCAATATAAACTAATACCACTTTCAGACAAAGGGATTTTAAGTATTATTCAATTAAAATCTATAACCTACTTCCACTATCTATTTAAACAATTAGATACGAGAAAATGTTCAAAAAGGCTATAAAAAATGGATAGTGGAGCTAGGTAGAAGTAAAATGGATTGTCTCATTTGCCCAAACCCATATTGAATCAACTGCTCCACAAGTGTATAGCTTTTTGTTATTTTCATTGTGCGTTTTGTATTATAAATAATAAAGATGTACATATACCTAGTTTTTTAAAACTGAATATTTTGTTAATTATTCCTGTTTATTAAGTTAGTCTTTTTTGTTTATTCTCAAATGTATATTTAAACAAAAAGTATATTGTTAAGTGTCCCCAGCACGGGTAACCCCAGTGAGGTCACATAATTTTTATTATTAATTATAGTTTGTAAGATAAAAAATATGAATAAATAAATAAAAATCTCTTCTCCCCGACAATGATGGTAGCCCAGCACTCCTGGTAAGAAGTAAGTCAGGAAAAGCCACAGTTAAAATTTATACTCCCTGAGATACAGATAACGCAGAAATTTATATTTTTAATGAACCCTGGCTAAAGCCAAACAAGCTGGAATTATTAGTTTCGAAACTCAGAAAGAAAGAAGAGTGGAAGAATAGAAGAGTGATGGCCGTGAACTATTTGAGGTTCGGAGGTCACACAGCTCCTGGGCAACCAGCTGCAATAACCAGAGATGAAACAATAGCCGAGTGTACAACCCACACAACAGCCATTATTACAAACAGAATTTCGGCTGTGCCAAAGGTCATTAGTACTCATTTAGAATGAATTATATTCAATGCGCTTTAGTGTACCGTTTACCGCGTTTCGTCATCTGCACTTGAAATCACAACAAAACTGACAAAAGGGTTCGTTCGCCATTTTTTCGTAGTTAAAACATAGTAATTTTATTAAGCTCTACTGGGTAATTTTTGGGTAAATCCATGTTAAATTTCATGCTTTGATCTCTTCAGCAGAGGCCATGAGTAGTGTTTGTATGTGTCACCCAGTGGTGAGCCGTGAATTGTTTTATATGTAATCTACAAAAAATGTTCATTAATTTGTACCTACATATACGTACATAATATGTAAGTTATAAAATTATTAATTACCATTTTTTCTGTGATTTTACTAAAATCGACTCAAACAATAATTGTCTTTAACCACGTAATGTACGTAGCTTTGTACTACATTTTTTAAATGCAACACTTGTAAAAAAAATTATACCACAATGACATTTAGCAGTAACTTTCAACACTGAGTACTTGCCGATTCCTTTTAAAATGAATAATGCCAAAAAGGCCAATGCAAACGCCATATGTCCTATGTGATACATAATATATCAACGGTATCCTATCAAAGAAAAATAGTCCTTCGGAAAAAATGTTTCCAAATAGAGAATCTTCAAATAGTATTTGTAATCTGACAAGCGCCGTGGCGCAGTTTGTTAGACGGCTAACTGTGAAACTGGCGTCACGGGTTCGATTCCCGCCAGTTGTAAGAAAAATTCCAAGAAAGATTTTTTTCTCAAATGGTCTGGGTGTTGTGATGTATTTTTATTACCTCCTTCCATATCCCCTCTATCTCACCTGCTGACAAACCTCGAAATTGAGGCTTAGCGGGTTATTCCATTGAATTTTTTGATCCGGCTGAATCTCACTCACGTGATAATAGTTTCAGCTCTTTTACTTCACAAAAGTCAACAGATGGAAGAGTTGAGGAAATGTGGATGTTCAAACATGGGCAGAATGGTGAATGTTACACAGTGTGTAAAGTGGCCACTTAAACCAGCCAATGACAGGTCATAAGCCCTGTAAATGCCTAGACTTCCATATTCCCTTCTCGAAAACTTTTTCCCTCTCTGTTGAAATAAATTTAAATATGAATTAAAATGTATTAAATGTTACTAATGTAAGCAATAGACACCGTAATCTTGTGTAAAGTTTTTACTGTTTGTGTTTTTCTAAACTTTTTCATTTATTTGTTTTTTTTAATATTTTATTTTTGAATTTTTTTTTAAATTTAGTTTTGCTTGGACTAAGAAATTGCAAGTGGCAATAAGTCCGCCATTTAACTGTGAATAAGTTTGTTTTTATTTTTGTATGTATGACGTTGTTTATTGTTATTTTTTTTATTATAGATACAATTAAATTGAAAAAGGGTTTTTGTTAACACTTTGTACCTAGAGCTGTGTAAACACGTGATTATATAACAACGCGTTGTGTCCCGGTCCCGTATTTTGACGTGGTTTACCAGCTGTCTAAAAAAATGCATTTTAATGACATCTAGTGACGTTTATTTTTTGCTGCTGGTAAACTACGTGAAAACACGGGACCGAGACACAACGCGTGGTTTTTATAATTACGTGTTTACACGGCTCCAGGATACAAAGCCTAAAAAAAGGAGTGAAACCGTGTTGTATATGTGCAAACATTGCAATGTGGCTCTCCATAAAGGCCAATTTTGGCAAAATTATCATACAAAAATGACTTATTAAATTGTTTCAAATAAATATGAGAAGATTCAATTGATTAACGCAGTATTTTCATAATTATGACACTTTTAAGAAACCCATCAGAAAGCGTGAAATTTCACAAAAATGGGCCGGGCACAGGGTAAATTCTTTGTGTATTCGGCCGGTACTCAAAGTGTTAAAACACAAATATTTGCTAATAATTCAATTTAAAAAACATTAACTGTAAAATAAAAAATGAAGCTATTCAGATATTCATTTTTTATCTAAAGACATTCAAAGATTCGCCTCTTTCTCTTATTTATTTTCCTTATTTTAAAAGATTTACAATATTTCCACCACGATACTGTACATGTAAAAAAAAAATAAGCGAAATACTTAATCAGTTTTAAATAATTCGCAAATGAGTTCACTGGACTCCGTGTTTGCCTTTATGAATTAGGGCCTTCATAACGGTTATGTATTTGAAAATAATTTCATAATTTGATCGAGGTTCGTCAACCTCATCGATAAAAATGAGCTCTCCTCGCGCATGCGCGAATCACACCGCGTCATACACAATGAAATAGCGAAATACATAAATCGATTTCGTGTTCTAAAAATGATCTCTCGCGCGGTATTCCATTTATTTTGTAAAGAGACCTGAGCCATGAATAATTTGCGCGGGACAATGTGGCGGAAGTCGCACTTCCGGTGGCGGGGGGCTACGCTAGCGCCAAGCTGGGAACTGCCAGAGAGAGATGGAGAGTAAAAGAGAGAGAGAGAGAGAACTTTTCTATGTCTATTTGTATCTATGGAATTATTAATACATACATAAAGTACCTGCCTGCAACGCATTCTTCTTTTTAATTATAAAAAATAGTCATCAAAGTAGTAAGAACTTCATTTAAGCGGGATTCATTATTTAAAGATTACTTTCATTTATTTTGCGTTTTTTTTATTACAAAGGTTGCAGAATGCATGTTAGAATATGATTCGCTGACTCTTTCTATAATATACAGAGTGTTTCAGGGCCACGACGCAAAATTCCAGAGAAACATTCCATATGGGAAACTCCAAAAAAAAACCATTTTTTTAAATAAATTTAGATTTGAAAACAAAAATAATCCTCAATATCATGGACTAGCATCCCTTCCACAATTTACACATGTCACATTGACACATTATCATAAACAATGAACATCCTCAGAGTATCTAGGGTAAAAAAAATCTAGAATTGTTTTAGACATAAAATTATTCGCATCAAAAAATAGTTTTGACGCAAAGTATATCTGGCAGGCGCAGTCACCCCGGTTTACGATACCTATTTTAATTCACACACGTGAAACAAGGTGATATTTAAAAATGAAACTAACAGTGAATTAAAATCGTAATTTAAAAAGAGTAACTCGTTTATTGACAAAAAAAATTCCATTGTGCTTTTCTGAGTGAAACCGATAGGAAAGCCTATGATCTTTAAAACGGTTTTGAGTATGCGGATGAACGTACGTAAATGACATCCATAAAGCTAATCTACATTTTTGGGCAAAAAAAAATACAAATAAATTTAATCGACATGTCATATGCCAATAGAGACTTTTTTGGTTTTTGAAGGAGGTGTGCATAGTTTAAAATTATTTTTTGTAGGTTTTTTTTTATGTGAGTCTCAAACGATCAATACAAAAATGATGAATGTTACACAGAATCATTACTTTAGAAAATGACAGGTCGATACCACTGTCAATGCTAAGACTTCTGTATTTTCTTCTATTAAATGATCTTCATCTTTGTTTTTGTATTTTCTGTTTTTTTTATGATAATTTCCTATGTTTTATTTGTACCGGAAACGCGCCAATAAACTTTTCGTTATTATTAGTCCGGCGCGATGTAGATTTTGTTTCTTTTTGTATATTGATTTCATGTATAATAAAAAAGAAAAAAAAACAATGTGATATTGTATTGCATAGAAAAAAATAATATATTAGTATAAGTTACGAAAAGTATGATTGGCACAGTATTCAATGTTTTTTATTGTATAAATAAAAGATAAGTAAAATTTGAATTCACGTTAAAATAACTATGGAACCATAACTAATCATGTTGCTCTTTTTAATTTTAATAGTCAATAACAATGAAATTCCAGCAAGAATTTTGAAAATTATTTTTTGTGATATTTTTGACTCCATCTTCACATTTTTTTTGTAATATTTTACATTATTAAAAAGGTTTATGGTTCTAAAATACTACACGCTATTTGAGTAGTGAAAAAAAGTTCCGCTGTATATGCGAACGGGTATCCTCCATATAGAGAGGCCTGCCAGTCTCAGGTACTAGATATTTTGATCGACTTCAAGCCAGTTGAACTCAAGATTGGTCAAAATTTAAAATAATTAAAACTGAATATAATTTTTTGCTGAGTTTTTGTCCAAATGTTTGTTTAATCTTGTTTTTTTCATACAACTCATTTTGCTTGTTAAAAAAAACTCAGTAATTATTTCATTTGAATTTTCTAACTTTTTTGGAGCACTAAGCCCTTACTTGAGCCTAATTCTTACAAAAAAGTTGTGAAAATCTTTAAATTATGAAAAAAAATAATACCGGCAACACGAAAAAATAAACGTCTAATCGGGTTGTGGTTCCGTTCCGGTCTCGGACTCACGGTTCAAAGATTCGTGGTTCAAATCCCACTCTACCCCAACTTGATTCCCATTTTCTAATAGTGAGTTATTACAACTCGTTTAAAATGGCACTCATAACGAAATATTTGGGTAAATCATAAGAACGCAAATATTTATTTTTCATAAAAACAACATCTAAGATGCGCTTTCTCAAATCAGTCAATGTATTTCTGAATCCTTGAAATTCTTTGTCAGTCAATTATTCATTTCACTTCTTACATATTTCCGTCATTATCAGTTACGTACCTACATGAATTTTGAAACTTGTTTTGTATTTTCTTACTATCGCTTTGGTAAAAAAAATAAATTTTTAATTTATTTTTTTAAAGCAGTTTTTTGTTATTTTAAATTGCAGTTAACAGATGGGGGTATTAAAAGTAAATTGTGAAATCTTCACCAAAAACGGTAAATAATAGCGTAATTCAAAACCGTCTCTAAATCTTGCAAAAAAAGATTTCAATAATACTACTCGACACCGCAAACTTAGCATTCTCCATTGAGTTAGTGAAGCGTTAGATTAGAAATCTCACAATTCTTTTTTCGATTTTTTTTGCAAATATCTCAGTAACTCCTTCAATGGAGATTTCTAAGTTCGCTTCTAATACCCTCAAATGTATTCAATATTTTTCAGCAAGCTGGAGTAGAAAATATATTATATGACATTTCTGTGTTTTTTTTTTTTTCTTAAGATGCCACAATTTTCTCAACAGAAGATGCTCAGAAATTGCATGCAAAAAGGCGTAAAAATCACAAATTTTATATAATATTCACTTGCTTTGCCCGAGGCTTCGCTCCGTAGATTAGAGAAATTATTTAAGTGATTTATTAGTTATGTCGTTTATCAATGAAAAAAATTCAGGTGGAATGATAAATTTTATCGAGATTTAAAGTTGCTTGATCTTCATACTATCGCTATGAAAGAAATACGACGATTTGTTAGTCTATAGTGACTTAGCATCGTTTTCCTGTTCACAAATCTAAAATCGTATCTCAAAACCAACATGAAAAGCAAACCACACTAACCATATCGACTCATGATCACCATAACATCGTAACCGATATCGTAACTAAAACGTCGGAACAAATCCAAAACACACGGTATCACCCAAAAAGAAACATATTAACTAATTTATTATATAAATAAAAGACTAGTGGTACCTTAATCCCAAAAATTTGGAATATCCAGTGACCGGTTTTATCGCTTTCGCGACATCTTTGAGACAAATATCTTTATTAAGGAGTTCAATGTATTTATACAAAACAAGGGTAAGGATAGAGAATTCAAAATTATATAAAAGTAAATTAAATAAAATTGTTTTTAACAAATTACAACAGGGATGGAGAATACCTTAAATAAGGGAATATGGAAGTAAAGGCATTTACAGGGCTTATGACCTGTCATTGGCTGGTTTAAGTGGCCACTTTACACACTGTGTAACATTCACCATTTAACCTATGTTTGAACATCCATCTTTCTTCAATCCTTCCATTTGTTGATTTTAGTGAAGTTAAAGAGCTGAAGCCTTTATTGTTGTGAAGAGATTCATCTGACTGAATTATTTCACATACTAGGTAACGCCTGAAAACAATTTTTAAATTTTTAAACTTCTTCTTGGACCAGTTGGTTTCATTACAATATTTGAGTGAACATTTGGACAAACTCAAATATTGTAATAAAATTGTTTTTGTCTTAAAGATCGTTAACAAAATTTTTCGGGTTAACTAATGAGTTGATATAATGCTTTTTTAATGAGTTTAAGTATTGTATATATATTAGTATTAGTGTCCCATCCTTCAAGAATTTTCACTTACAAACTTAAATGTTCACTAATTTATTAGGTACTTTTTTGCAAAAGGTAAAATAATAATTTCTTTTCACAGTGAATTATTAAGCATAGAATAACAACTTTCTTAGTATGTAATAGAAGAGTTTCTGATTCTGCTCTTTTCCGTTCGCAATTTCTGATCGTTTTGAGTTTTCTTGATTGTGGCGTCTTAGAACAAAACAGTGCAGCACATTTACCTTTATTTTGATATTATTCTCGTGTTTAAAACACAAGAAACAGTACAAAAATCTGCAATTTTAGCTATATCAGAATGCATTAGCTTTTTAAGCCTTTAAATAGTAAATTACTGAACCACCACTGCGCTGTTGCGAATATGTATTTGGATTTATTTGTTTTTTGTGATTAATAAAAATAAATTACACACTGCACGTTCCTAACATATTATTACATTATTGAACCGTACAGTTGACCATTACGTTCATTAAAATAACACTCTTGTCTATGATTATTGTGTCAAAGCTAGTACTCGCCCATTAAATATGTATTAATCAATTGACAATAGAAATGTATTGTCAAAGCGCAGGAGCAATGCCATTTGCACTTACATAGTGCAAATACACAATCCTAATGAATGCGCAGCGTGCATAAAAACAATTATTACAAATAATAAACAAGTCGGCAGATAACTTTACACGCAATTGGCAGCCATTTTGAATCTGTGACAGAAAAATTCTTTTCATGCGTGTGGGAAAATAGTCAGCTCTATCATTGACAATCGAAAATAACTGTAAAGCGAACCATCCCTAATAATTATTGTCGATCGATTCATCCTTTATAATCGATTGTATTAACTCCAATAGCTCGTTATGAGATGAGAACTGGCGGCCATTTTGGGAACCGTGTGACAGGTGACAGCGCGGAAAACAATAGCGAAAGCAATTACCTACATTGATAAATTATTTAAAAGATTTAAGTCATACAAATTCAATTAATCACTAATTTGCCTTTTATATTCTGACTTTAAACGTAAAACTGTTTTCATTATAAAAGCTTGGGCATATACATAAATATTTTCACAATGATAGGAAGGTTTTTGATCTCTGAAGTATGAGATTGTATTCAAGAAAAAAACGTAAAACGCACTTTCCGAAAATCTGTCAGTAATTCAACCCGTTTTTAAATTGATTTTGAGAAAATGAGTTTTCTATTTATTTTTTATTATTTATTTATTTATTAATATTATTTATTTACTTTCTTTATCGGGATATTTATGTGAATTCTTCACATGACTTGGATTTGTTCAAAATAAATATCGTCCAGAATTAAGCAGATTTCTATATTTTCAGCAGAATATAAAATAATAATTATTGACATGGATTAACTCAAAGTCTTGAAAGATATGTATTAGGGCAGGATACATCGATTACTACAACTGATTATATGACGAACATAAAGATAGCTCAAATAAAAACAAACTTGTACCACTTTATATTTTTAAAAAATGAGAAATTCAGAATTATGTGATTAAAATCTTTAAACCGACTTCCACATTCTGTTGAGATAATAAGTAACGTGAAAATGTACTTAAAGGCTAAAAAAATGTGGATAATTGAAATGGGTAGAAGTACTAAGATTGTGTTATTTGGTCAAAACTATTTTGAAATCTCTACTTTATCAGAATTGCGTGTGTACAGTTTTTGAAGTGTTATTTTTGTGCTTTAAAATATAACAGGTAAAAAGAACAATAAATAATAACAGGACACAAAATCTAGTGATATCTTCAACTGAAACAAAAGACCCACTGAGCTTCTCTTGAACAAGTTTTCTGTGGTTTCCTTTTTTGCGATGTTAAAATAAATAAAAAAGAAATATACCAATTCACAGACTTACAGATTCACGCTTAACTGAATCGTGAACAGGTAATGAATGTTAGACAGATTACTAAAAAAGAAGATAATTCAATACCTCTGTTGTCATGTGTTTAATAGATTATAAGAAGGCCTTTGACTGCGTGCGATGTAAGTGCTTATGGGAAACTTTCAAGGATATGGGAGTTCCAACTCACTTAATATCACTGATTAAAAATTCATATGTGAACAACATATCTAACATGAAAGCTGACAACTCCATGTCGCCAAGTTTCAGCACAGAGAAGGGAGTCCGTCAGGGTTGTATTGTCTTTATCTTTACTCAACTTGTACGGGAGCGCATAATGAAAAGAGTAATCTAAGGCTGAAAAAGAGTGTTCAAAATCGGTTTCGATTTAATCAACAACTCCAGATTTGCAGATGATATCACACTCCTTGCTAAAGGCGAGCAAAAAATGACAGATATATTGGCTCGGGTATCATAAGAAACTGGCAAATTTGGGTTGGAATTAAACATTACTAAAACAAAGCTTATGATCGTTGACAGAACTAATATGCTACAACCATCAAATTGACTCCAAGACCTTGAAAAATTGCAAAAACTTTGTTTATTTGGGGTTATTTATCTCTGTGAGCAGTGCTTACTCAATGAAAATCAAAAGACGCACCCAAGTTGCAAAATTTGGTAAGATCGGGGTATCTCAAAGGAATCAAAAATGTGCATAGTGCATACGCTTATATTTCTAATATTCTTATATGGCGCAGACATGTGGACGGGTAAAGAACGTGGGCGTAAGAAACTAGTTGCGTTCGAGATGTGGGGTTGGCGTCAAATGTCGAGGATGTCGAGGATCCCATGGACAGCCAGAAGAACGAACGTCTTCATACTGGAAGAACTCAACTTGAAAGTTCGCCTCTCGACCGTATCCTGCCAATATAGAGTGCAGTTCTTCGAACATATAACCAGACATGATCCAGAAAATGTAAAGAAAATAATAAACACGGGGCAAGTGCCAGGACGACGAAACAAAGGTAGAGATGCAGCTGAATGGATCGACCAGTAGCTCAATCACAAATAACTATCGACGTGCTAATAAGCGCCATGATAACAATTTCTCACCATGGTTGTTTATCGTATTCGCGATCACAATGGAGCATCCGTAAACACCTAATATTAAATGTCAAAATATTTACGTTTCGCAACGTATAATCCTGCTGCGCAATCACATATTTGAAATTCACCGGTGTAAACATGGAAAATATTCCAAAACTTCTATTTTTATTTATTTATTTATTATTTATCATGATATTCATTGCTTTAGCCGGCGTTTGGCAAGCCAAATGTAAAGAAAAACAGTCGGCATAGTAATTTTTATTTAATTTTAGCTTTTTTGTATTAGATACGATTACTTCATTTATTTATTTTTTTATTTTATTTTATTTTTGTACCACAACAGGCCAGGAGACCCAAATACAGTGGTGAATTACATCACAGAACACCCAGGTTTGAGAAAAATCACATTTAATTTTCGTGTTCTCGCCGGGAATCGAACCCAGAACCTTCCGTGTGTGAGTCAAGCGTCTTGACCACTGCACCACGGAGGCCACCTATATACTACGATACTTCTTACTATTATGCAAATGCAATATATCTTTTTTTTTATAGTAAACGCCGATATTTTGCCAATAAACTGTATTTATTTACGAGGAAAACAAAAAACAAACCGACACGAGCGTTGACTTAGAGAGAACACACGCGTTGACTTATGATTGCGATATCTTAAGCATGTTCATTATTGTTCATTGTGATCGCTCAAATGCTTAGCATGTTTTTAAGCACGTCGATAGTTATTTGTGATCGAGCTACATGTGGAAACAATGTCACGGCCGACCCTACATTGAGACCGCGGGAGAGGGTGCAGAGCCCTAAAGGGTGGAGGCGCATTTTCAACAGAATGGCAACATGGCTGGAGAAAGTACCAACGATCATGACCCTCAGAACTGAGGAACGACAGAGAAAAATATTCACAATCATTTTTCTGTCTCAATGAAAGTTATTTTTAGAACTGCCGTTATGAAAATAAAAACATTTTAAAACGTGCTTTGCACGGGTTACCCGAGGGAAAAACTATTTTTTTTCTATTTTTAAGATAAATAAACTTATACCTTTAAATCGAATTCACTAAATTTTTTAAAGTGTTTTTATTTTTTTATTTAACACAAGTTTCCCACGCACTCGCAGCACAAGATGCTTTTAAAACTTTTGGCTTAATTTTAAAACACACCCAAATGCAGTTTCATTATCCTGTTTACAATCATAAACAATTATGTCATTGTTCATATAAACGCTATCAATTTGAACAATATTTTGTGGTTTTGGTGAAGAAAGCCGAGATTTGGGAGCACACATGAATGCTCTCAGCGCTTGAGTGATTTCCCTACCTACTCTCGTGCGGGACACTACATACATACATAATATTATATGTAAAGTGGAATGTCCTACTCGCGCCATTGTAAGCGCACAAGACCGGATCAGAAATAATACAAAACAAAAATTGTTATTTGAAATATAAAATAAAAACGGCTACTACAAACGCCACATGTCCTATATGATACATAATATGTCAGCGAGTTCCTATCAAAGAAAAATAGTCCTTCGGAACAAATGTTTGAAATACTAGTTTCCAAATAGAGAATCTTCAAATAATATTTGTAATCTGCCAGCTTGTTTTAGTACGGAAAAAAACTTGACCGGGGCCGCAATTATGAACGGCTATCTTCATCGGTATATTTTGAGACGGTATAAACTAATATCGATATTTATGTACGAAAATATGTATATTTGTATGAAAATTCAAACCAGTAACTGAACATGTTTAGAACAAAAAATTGTAAGCATATTCTGTTTTTCATACAGAAAACTTAAATTTACTTTGTAGACACATTTTAACTTTCTATCATAATACGTACTTGGGTTTGAAGACGTAAAATACAGTTTACTTTTTTGTATGGAGCAATAAGCTGAGGTCATCGGCTAGTTTCATCGTTCACTGAGAACGGGCTAGGCGCTGAGCACACTTTATAGATATTTTTTGCAGGAAGATATAAACGGTGGTTGTGATTTATAATTTTTATTTTACATTTTTATTTATTAAAGAAATACCACAGTTGTTATATAAGAATACAAAATATAAAAAAATAGTACATACATCCAGTTAAAGTTTTTCACAAATATAATGAAAGAACATGTTACACAGTAAAGAGAAAAACAATATATTATATAAGACATGAGAAAAAAAAGAGCTCGTAAGAAGGTTAAGGGATGAGGAAATAGAATGGAGGAGAAGGATTTTCTTAATATAGTTGACTAATTCAAAATTTTGATATCATAGTAAAATAAACATATTACAATGATTTATTTTCCCATAAACGGTTACTATAAAACATTATTATCGAAAGTAAAATATAATGGTAAGCTGTGCACCATCGCTTATTTAGACGATTCGCCCCTGGCAAGTAGTGTAGTCAGTAGATACATTATGAAGTGACCCATCATTAAACTACATTGCCATATTGCATTTTAAATTCTGACTATTGCGGCAATCCATAATACTTAATTCCGTTCCCATTTCATATCCTCTAACTAATGTTATTACAATTTCAAATACGCAATCATAACTATTTCCACTAAGTATTTGTTGGAGTTTAAACACGTCATAATATGCTTTATAATCATAAATGTGGGTCATTTTTTAGAAAAACGAGAAACTTTTTATAAATAAAACGCTTGTTTGTTATTTGTATAAATGTTAGCTATTTTATTTTATAAGGTAATTCAAAACGAAATGCCGATTATTCAACTCTTGTATAATGCCAGTTCTCCTATATGGGTGTGAATCTTGGCACCTTACCAAAGCTCAAAACACCAAAATTCTGAGTTTTGAGAGTAAGTGCTTGAGAAGAATAGGTATAAGGTGGTTCGATTTTATAACTAACATTGAAGTCCGACAACGGACGCAGCAGCCTCTATAACGAGCGTCCTGAGGATGCAGCGGTGGACCTGGCTTGGACACGTGCTGCGCATGCCTCAGGAGAACCTTAACCCGAGTTGGCTCTCCTTTCGGCGGGGTCACGCCGTCCTGGAAGGCCGTCAATGACGATCTTTAGATTTTATTCGGCGGAATTAAGGGGCGCTGGATTGACATGGGAAGAAACGAGAGTGCTGGCTGGCGATAGGGTCTCCTGGAGGCAACTGATGATGTCCACATGCTCCACTTAGGAGCGGATGTGGAAAAGAAGAAGAAGAATTCAACAAAGATGCATACATTGCATACTAGAAAACATGCAATTTGAAGGTATTCGTCGATACAATTTCACATGTATATATATCTTCAATAATAGAATTAAACGTAGTCGATAGAATTATATGATGTGCTAGTTATGATTACTTTAAAAAATAGCCTATAGCCTAAAAAGCCTTAATAAGTTCATAAATATTTAATTTTGTAATTTTGAATGAATAAATAAATAAATTATCTTGTTTTGAAAAAAAATCTATTGCATGGATTCTGATGGCACAGTTACTACTCAAAATTGACCAAATTTTGGAATTAAATGTCGCACAAGAAATGTTCTGCACTCACAATGGAATGCCCCAAATATAAACATGAAAATATAAAATATTTCACATAAATATAAAAGAGCTCTACAAAAAGGTTGATGAGAAAATAATGTGAAGGAAAGAAAATGGGAGTTTTATAACTAGTACGAGCTGAACCCGGCAATGCTTTGCTATTGCTAGATTAGAGTTCTTGCTAAATAGATTTAATGAACACAATCGAAAGTTTGACATCAATTATTGTATTTAATCCAAATTAGATATGTACATATACATTATTATTTTTGTGTTTCGGTTTAGATCAATTGTGAGGACAGAGAATTTTGATAAATAGGTGTTCGCACATTGTTTTCCTGTCACTGTCTTGCAGATGCATTTCCGATACTGGGCGAAAAAGACAACTGCATGTAAGACCTTTTGTTAGAATAGACAAAATCGACTTTTCGCTGTACCGTTTTTCACACCTCAAAACTGAACCGATTTTGTTATATTTTATTTTCTCTGTCGGTATGTTTTGCGTTTTTCAAAAACATTTCTATTTGTATACCGTGCGCCGTGCGCCCAAAGACAGCAGATAAAACTGTGCTTTTTACGTGTTTTGATGGTTCTAGTTCCCATAATGAACCATTTAAAAAAAAAAAAAAATATACAGGGACACGCAAATGGTCAATATCTATAATGTGTAAAAAAGAGCTCTGCGCTGGTTTGGACATGTAGAGCAAATGGACAACGAAATAACGACTAAAAATATTTATAATGCGAATGTTCATGGATGCAGAAATAGAGAGAGACCGAGAAACACATGGCATGACCAAATCCAAAAAGTCGGAAAAATCGGCGCGCGTGCATGAGAAGATCTGTGAATGTAGAGGAAGCGAGATCTGAATGCAAAGATAGAGTTATGTGGAGCTCTATCCTCTCTGCCTACCCTTAGGGGGAAACGGCGAGATAGTTTGATGTTGTTATTGTGAAAAAAACATTTTTCTGGTGCCATAATTCAGAGAGAAAATACGTGAATACGTTCGTATGTTGAAAAGTCGGACCGCGTTTCCTCTTAAGATTAAACATAATTAAGTATACTTACAAAACTTTAGTAAAAATTCTTTAGTAAAAACCGTTTGGATAAACGTAAAAAGGATGTTGGAACTTTTCATTCGTAAGTAGGTACCTACGTACTTGTTTATGATTGAATTCCAAATCTAAAAATCATAGATATTTAAAAATGAATTTTAGTAGGTACCTAAGTACTTGTTTATGTTTGAATTCCAAAACACAAAATAATTTACTATTTTCAAATAAAGAATTCTTTTAGCAAATGTCTAACTCTGCTCGGGGATGCACTTGAGTCAGGAATGCGATTTTCAAAAATGTATAGATTATCAGTTGATATTATTTTAGTTTAACCAAAAATGCAGTAAAAAGAAATAAATGGTTAGAAATTATATGGAATTCAATGAAATAATCTGATTGGGATCCATAAAAAACGAATGCTGTCTGTAAACATTCAAAAACAAACTTTTTTTTATAAACAAAAAAATAACACCCATCCGTTTTTTTGTATACGCGTTCTCAGCGAATGCAACCCTGGTGATGAATAAAAAAAACATTTACGCTCGTAACTTTTTTTGCACATAATAAATTGAAGATTTTATGAGCTTTAAACCACGCGCGTAAATCGGTCCGGTAGTTATCGAGTCCATCGAGGAGAACCATTTGAACATTGCCTTTTATATTTTAGATTTAACTTTTTTATTTATGCCAAGTACTTTTGATTTGCATGGAATAAATGGGCCTATGTAAAATGTTGTAGTGATAATTTTGATTTTACTTGGTGATGTTGTTTTAACGGTTGATTTGAACTCCCTACCATCATAATACTTTTTTCAAATATACTTATAAAATATTATGTTTTCTTTCTACAGGGTTACTTATAAACTTTATAATACTGAACAGGTTACCTTAGTAAGGAGGACTCTTAAATCTATAATATATAACCCTGAAGAAGGCCATATTTTGCTGAAATTAAGTGGTTAAAAAAATCAAAGTGAAGTATTAATGCATAGAAATCTTCATTGGCTTACTAATTGCATCTTATTAAATTACATTAAATCAGTTGTTTACATGATTGCAACATCTTGATCATCGAAACCTTTTTAGGGTATTTGAATAAGATCAAATTACAAGCATCATGTGCTTTGAAATATAAACAAAATTATATCTATAAATAGAACACCATGAACGGGGTGCCTGGTATAAGTCCTGGCAAGGACGAATAAAGATATGTACATTTTTTAAATTACGGTAGTATTTGACATAATATATTTGCACTAACTAAATAAGTTACTTGAATGGCATATGAAGAAAGAGACTTATAACTTTACCTCTATTAAATGAATGGAGTTGAGCTGCATTTGTTTTACAATACAGTACCCTATGCACCAGTTGTTGCAGGTAAATGGTTGAAAATTATGATTAGTAAAATTTTAGGTATATTAATCACTTTTAGATGATATAATCATAATTTTACTTTTAAGCCGGTTTGTACATATTTTATTGATACCCCAAAATTTAATATTTTTTCTGTCTTGTTATTTATTTATCAGATCTGTTTGGTACATAATTATTTTTGGCTGATATTTTTTTCGTATTTTTATTAAGCATGTATTTTTACAAATATGTTTTGTTATTACACGGCTTTTCACCAACACAGTGAGTAAACCAAAATAAATAAACCTACAAACTGTTTTTTTTAATCATGTTATTTTACTGCTGATTTTTTAGGAATATCAAATAAATTAAATAAAGTAAGAACTTACTCTGTATCCTAATCCAACGCGATGGCAACACCGAAAGAAAAGCGAACCACCAACCGTTCTACTTTTGAACTTCACAGAGGCGGGAAAACTATCAACTGTCACACGTATCTGCGGTCAATAAGGTAGCCAAAGGCGACTCTCACATCCGAACGGATACTGCTTACTGAATGCGTTTTGGTCATCTATTTCCCAACTCAGATTCATCTATTGTCATGTAAACAATTAAAATATACCGCGACAGAGTGACCACATATGACCCACGGTTAAATTCACAATCCCATGAAAACTGTGGCCATAACTAATAATTAATTTCGGTTGCAATAAAGCCACATTTATTTTATGAATTTTCGCTCAAGGTGTGTTATTAGTCTTTAATTTTACTTTTACCAAACTAAATGTCATTATAAAGCATTAAATCTGTACATATTATTATCTCCATACAAAATGATACTGATTTCACATTTTGAGCCTAACATCTATTTAAACAAGCTTTTGTCAAACTTTGAAGTAGCGGTTAACACGGCCAAAATTCCGATACTACTTTTATTCATAATATTTAAACAATGTTAATTTTGTTGTGTTCTGAATTTCCCGAATCCAATTTTGTCCATTGCAACGATTGCAACACACTAAAGTATTTCTAATCTCCATTTTACCCGATTAATTTATTTTTTCCAATGAATTATCACACAGGCATGTTTCATAACAGAATCTTCAATTGTCAGGGACATTTTGAGTTCGCGAAAGTGTACTGATAATTATTGACAATTTATGCTTTCCTGTGTAAAATGACATGACAGAAAATGGTTAGCATCGCTTACGTTGGTACCATGTTATTATAATATGAAGTACCTGTCTATATTTTACAACATACATACATATATATGAATGTCTGTGGTCTGGGAAACCGATGAATTGAATATTAGAAAAAAATATATATTGTACCCAATTGTTCCTCTAAATCCGTCTTATTTTAAAAATAACTATTCGAAGGTTGACTTTTCTAATTGTATCAAAAAACAATGATTGAATCGGCACTAATTTTGCGGAATAACATGATTAAATATATTTACTTTGTATAATTGAATACTTTTTTATGAGAAATATTTGAAAGGGATGAAAATATAACTAAAAGTAAGATCAGTGTGAACGGAGATATTCTGAATCAGGTAGAAGAGTTTTTTTATCTAGGAAGTATGTTTACTAGGGATGGAATGGAGGGTGAGTGCCGGGAGCAGGGTGGGCGGTGCACTGAAATCTACTTTGGCAAACAAATGTTTGTCGCTGGAGGCAAAACTAGCAGTTCGCAATGGAGTTCTAGTGCTAACTCTAATATATGGGAACGAAGTATGGAATAGGAAAAATAATAATGAAAGTAGGTTAAATGTTATCAAAATGCGATCCCTCGGGCAAATGTGTGGTAAAACGATGTATGATAGGTGCACAAATGTCGTGAACTTTGTAAGACTGAGGCATTATCGACAGAATCAAGAAAGGGGTGCTGCGTTGGTTTGGACATGTATAGTGAATGGAGAGCGAAAGAACGGCTTAAAGGATCGCCGATGCGAGTGTCGATGGATGCAGAAAACGAGGAAGATCGAGAAAGAAATGGCACGATCGAGTCCATCAAATATTTGAAGATGGACATGTCAAGAGTAGGAATAATCGGCGTGCGTGCATAAGAAGATGTATGAATGTAGAGAAAGCGAGGTCTGTATGCAAAGATAGAGTGAAATGGCGTTCTATCCCCTCTGCCTACCCCTACAGACAAACGGCGTGTTGGTTTGTTTGTTGAGGCCACTAAGTTTAATTTGATGCACTACTATTTTATAAAGTGTTCGTATTTTTAATGTATTGGGTGTTAGCATAGCTTGCATGTTTTTTATATTATATATTAAAATATCGCGAACAGCTTTAGCAGCTTTATTTCCTCGATTAAACGTAAACAAAAGGAGTTATCTCAAATGTTCACTTATATCTACTTGACATTCCGTTTTGAAAGCTAGATATATTTTTTTATTACAAAAACATATTTAACGTAAAAGCGAACACTATATCTTGAAGAGCAGAATTTTTTCTTTCGAATGACGTATAAACCTTTGCCATTTTGTTTTAATTTTGATGTTCATTTTAGGAAAAAAAGACACATCTCATGTTAAACAGGTAATATTATTTTACATATTATTTTGGCATATTTTAAAAATTATTTACTCTTGTAATTTATCAAGCTTTCTTATAGGTATCTCGAATTGTCTGGAAGGCAATAATTGTATAATTGTCTGTACTAGAAAAAAAACTGCACAAGACAAATTGATCGTAGTTATGCATGCGGAAAGCAGCCAGCCATAGAAGATGAAACTCAGATAATAGCACTTTTGTGAAAAGAGTGAATAATCAAATCTACACAACAGTTAGAATATTTTTTACTTTGATAAATGGTAAATAATAGATACATACATTCATTTGTATAATACAAAAAATAATTTAATTATTTGTTAGAGGAATTTTGGTGTTTTTTTTAATTCAGACTGACTACGAAACCTAAAATATGCATTTTTCAGAAAAAAGTCAGACTTAATATTCAATGATAAATCATTCAAACTTTGAATGTAGAAGGTGACATTTCGTATTAACTCTTAAAAGACTGTGGTTAGTAATCCCTTTACGCGCGGTGATGTAACATTGTGTTACCACTAGTAAAAGACGGAATATTCTAAAGTTCAGACATTAAAAAAAAACCTGGAGAAATACTGTTTAATAATTCCTTTTATAAAATTTAGCCGTACTTTAGCAAAATAAATTAAAAATCATAAATACGCCGCTCATATTACGCACGTGCGTTCCTTATCACTGTCATCAACCGAACGGTTTTTCACAACACCCGCCACAGAACGGCGTCTGTCTTCCTTGTTATGAGTTCTATCTTAGTGCTCTCTCTCTTATACAGAAGTGTTACTGAATTAGCGGACATTCATTCTTCGCGTAGCAAGGGTAAATATTTTTTGTATTAATATCCAGCATAGTAATACAAATTTTACTTTCCAAATCCGGTATGAAAATGTCCATTTGAAGATTACGAAAAATACGAGTTCATCATTTAAAAAAATAAGAGAGATATATCAAGTCTTGTGTCCTATGTCGACTAGTGTGACATCACAGCCACACAAGAGTGAAAACATATTTTGTTATTATAGGTTGGATAAAAAAATACTTATATATTATTTACTGTAATCTAATCAAGATAACTAGATTTCTGAATGCACTAATCTTCCCATCTGCATCTTAACCGTAAGATTAATCTATTTCTGGGGATGTTTTCGGCAAATTGAGAAACATAGATTTTGTGATCAACACTATTTTCCGGGGGTTATTATTAGAGATTTTTTTAAAGATTATTACAAATGGCCTGGCTGTTTTTTGCGGAAAGTAGAATTGACCATACTGTACCCGATAACACTAATATCTCATTTTTTCCAAAATTGTGGACTGTCTGCTTTCGGCATACCTACGTTTAACTATTACCTGTGTTAGAAATAAAAAAAAATATTCATATTTACATAACCTTTTAGACGGGTACGTCTCAAAACCGCTAGTCATAGAAAAGTCGGTGAGTGATTATATAGAAATATTTAATAAAATTTAGTCAAATGAATCCATTCAACCCTACCAGGAATCGAACCCGGGACCTTAAGCACTTATTCTTACTTGATTTTCCGTTTCAGGATCTTAACCTGAGAGTAGTCTTATCAGTCGAATTGCTCCTATGGATTATTTAAAAATTAACACTGTTTTTATCGAGTCATTGACCGGTTTCGCCCCGACGCGCGAGGTGTCCCGCGGAAGTCCGGAAGCGTGGTTCCCCGGCGGACCGGAAGCTGGGCCCACCCCCCCTCTCCCCATCTGCCTAGAGAGTTGGTCCTCGGGAATTCACCTGTTGTACACTAGTGACGACAATGATTTATATTTCAACTTTAATTAGTAATTAGCATACGTAATAATTCGATTAGCACGTGAAATGCTATTGCAAAGAAAATATTTTTTTAAATAAAATATTTTAATTTTGGAGCCATTTTCAACGAGTCATAAATAATTTATAAACGTGATAGAAAATAGTAATCAAGTTGTGATTGAAGGATGTTCCAATATTTATTTTACAGAAACGAACAGTCGACAATTATATAATAACATAAAAAAGATACGGTTTAAAGACAGACCAGCGACGTTTCTAAATAAAAATTATACATATTAAATTGTGGTACAACAAAAGGGTATGTTTATGTTTATGTTAGAGTAAGTGTAGAGGTGTGTTTATGTGTATTTGTGTGGGATTAAGTGTTCAGGTGTATATAAGTGTAAGCATCATTAAATAGCAAGTGGGATCGTATCGCAGCCAGAAAGAATGAGTTTTACTGGGAGTTTTTTTTTTTTTTTTAATTCAGGAGCGTGTTAAATACATAACATTTTTAATCCGTTGTCCATGATATTACCAGTGGACCGCAACCCAACAACATGGTATTAAATAGAATTGCTAAAAAGATTTTGAGAATCTTAATTTTTTTTACATGTACATATCTTCTGGAGTTCAAATTGACTGCCCTTTTTGGAGTTCTTGAATTATTCACTTTACCATTTTAAAGATTCGCAACCATTTTCCGTGGATTTCATTTTAAAAAATGTACGTATTTTACTGAGCGATTTCAATCAGAAGATTTAGACTTTATAAAAAATATATCGAAATAAAACAAGCAGAGAAATGTCCACTTCGTAGTATAGCGTTTGGCACATTTGAGGTTCTGGGTTCGATTAAACATTATCACCACATAAATAATATGTTTGTCCAGCTCACTATTTTTTAGGTTTTATACACTGATAACAGAAGGAATGTTGTGGTCTGAATATAAATTTGTACTCATTTTTAAATTCTTCATCGTTTGAATTATTTAGGCCAGTGGATGGGTAGTGATGGTTCTGGTTCTTCCAATGGGAGTAGTTTCTTCAGGTTTACTATCAAGCTAATGAACTAACATACCCTATCGCCGTCAGAATTGGGAAAATTATATTGAGGGTGACAAACAAATTGACTATATATACTAAGTATAACTTTTTTTTTTTTTTTTTTTAAGGTTGCTCCGATGGCAATAGGGGCCTTCAAAACAGTAAACGTAAATTATAAAAAAACGCAAATCTTTTGTAAATAAATAAATAAAAAATGGTTGTTCATTAAAGTTAAAAAAAATAAATGTTTTTGCAATGTGTGGATCTGAAATGAGGCAACAAGACCTTGAAAATGGATCCAGGTAAGTGAGTCTTTCAATGAAGTATTTCACGGTCTTTGGACTGGCACCTAAAGCGTAAGACTGGGCACCTTACCTTAGTGCCCTATGCACCCCCGTCTACGAATAAGGGTTTGATGACGATTGTAATTTTCCAAAGTAAAATAGCACATAGGTACATTTAGCAATTGACATTGCTATTTAGAATTTATCCTTTAATTGACAATTCTAATGCTAATTATTTCGTCAATACTGGGCGGCAGGTAGGATGGGTCACGAAGCATTGAACCTACCCAGGTACACTAACCTAACCTGATGGCAATATGGCGCTGGAGACCCGCTTAGGGTCACTGGAGAGCATGTGTGGCGGGAAGGAATCAGAAAACATCACACTATGAGAAAGTTTAGGGTTTTGGGAAATTGGAAATAAAAAATATTTTCTTACGCGTGGTAAAATTTTTACCATTTTATTTTATGACTAAGTTTCTCAAGAACGTACGAAAACAATAATAAAAATTAACTTTATTGAACTAAGTCGCAAGTTCTCAAGAAACTACCAATCCATAGAGTGTTATGATGGATTTTTCGGTTTCCGGAAAGCCAACGCACCAATCAGCAAAACTATTCGACGTCAGGTGGAGTAATTACAAAACTTCAAATATGGACAGAATGGTGAATGTTACACAGTGCAGTGTGTAAAGTGGCCACTTAAACCAGTAAATGACAGGTTTTAAGCCCTGTAGATGCCTAGACTTCCATATTACCTTCTCTAAATTGTTCTTCATCTCTGTTTTAATATGTTCATGTTAACAGCTCCCCAGGGAGTTGAATCCAGTCCTTGTCTACAAAAATTTGGACAATCTCAAAATATTGTTGATAAAATCATTTTGTTTTTTTTTAAGTTTGTAAGTGAAAATTCTTGATGGAAGTTCATTGTAATTTATTATATAAATAAAACACGAGTGATACTTTAATCCACAAATTTGGAATATCCAGTGACCGGTTTCATCGCTTTCGCGACATCTTCAAGACTGGTATATTTATTAACTTTGAATTATCTCTTCTTACCTCTGTTTTGTACAAATACATTTAACTCTTTAATAAAGATACCAGTCTCGAAGATGTCGCGAAAGCGATGAAACCGGTCACTGGATATTCAAAATTTGTGGATTAAAGTATCCCTCGTGTTTTATTTATATAATTAAAAAAATAATTTTAAAAAAATAATTTTGTTAAATTAATGTAATCCTTCAAGGTAAGGCTTTATAAATAAATTTTAAATATATTAAAAAATGATCAAGATACGCTGCGATTGGTGAACTTATTAGGTGTGGAAAGAGAATGATGAATGAATTGGTAAATAAATAATAAATCACTTGATGTAATAACTTATATTTTCATATAAGTTATTAATTTAAAAAATACTTGGTACACTTTTTTTAATTAATAACTTATATGGAAATATAAGTTATTACATCATTACAATGGAATTCCATCAAGAATTGTCAATAAATAATTTAAATGAAATAATAAATCACTTGTTGAGTTTGACGACCCTAATTATGATATTCTCGTCATTTTTAATTAGTATTTTCTGCCTGTGTATTTCCTCATTCCCCTTTTTACTATTTAGCACATTAGAATAGGGGGATATCTGCCTACCCCGGGCAGGAGTCTAGTTCCGGTGGATGAGCACAGAGCACAGCTAGTACCTATTTACATATACCACACTGTACACGTACAGGTATTGTAATACATAAGGTAGGTAGGCAGAGTCCTGTCGTGTTGTGTGCCTTATCATGCCACCATCTGCAATAGGTTTGTCAAAGAGAGAACAGAGGCGGAGAGTAAAATTCATCATCATTTAATTTCCCCCCCCGTGTGATGCATAAGGCACTGCATTGGAATGCCGAATTCCACTTATTTTAATCATTTGTTACATTAAGTGGTAAAGCCACTGTAACATAAAAAAAGCTAACTTAAAAAAAGGAGTACATTGAAAGCAAAAAATTGAATTAAATAACTTAATTGAACATGGTTTGAAGTTTGTTTTTTTTTTTATTGAAAATGATGTCAGAGCCCAAAAGCGCAGAATATCATTTGTGCAAATCGTTCTGCGGCCGGAAAGATTACTCCTGTGGTTTTAAACGTTTTTATAAAACGTTCCCTTTTTTAAAAAGGTATAGAACTGCTTATGAAAATTATAAAATACCGTTATTAAATAAAGTACTGCTGATTTGAAAAAAATTAACAAAAATCTGCATGATTTTTTTTTTTAGCAAAAAAATATAAAAACCAATCGCAAATTTCGTATGTGGTTCAGTGTAGAATGTATTTATTATTTTTAATTTATTTTATTTCATTTCATTTCGGAAAGCCAACAGACATTTATGAATTTATAAGATACAATTATATTATTAATACAAATCATAAAGTCGAATAACAGGCTTCCACATAATATTGTTATTGTGAATGTTGTCACATAACATAAAATAACTAATCATACAAAACTTACTATATTACTTAAAATGTTAATGTAATACATATTATTAATAGTATATCTACTTTTGAATATTGGTCACACAGTTGCACATTATAATATATAATACAACTATAGTTGACCATACAGTGTACATTTAATATGTGCCTACATACAGAACTGCACATAACCTGCATATTATAGGCTGCGAATTCAAGGCACAACATCATAACTTAATGATAAGTTCAAAATTTCAAATGGATAGGTGCATATTTGGCTAAGTTACATTTCAGGCTAGATTAAAACACATGGTTTCGAGAAAAACGCGTTAAAAGTTTGAATTAACATTTAACACTAGAATTTTTTATTTACCTTTAATCTGCAATGCCAGCGCCATACATTTGACCTTTTAATTTAACATTGTCTTGTTCTTTTTCCTTCCTGATTGAAATCAAAGATGGTCGAGCAGCTTTTGCAGCATCAGTGATCGCTCAGAAAACTGGTCTCAAAGGGCACCACTGGGACAAAAAGGATCAATACGCACACCGAGGTGCCTTGAAAACCCATGAAAACGATCTCTTTAAAATTTATGCATTAAAAAAAATATATAAATCGATAAGCACAAATTGTCGTGATCGTAGAACAACGACGAATGTGCGAAAAATGCTCCATTGACTTTCTTTTATATTTGATGTTGAAAAGTTTAAATGAAGTCTTTATATTCCAGGTTTTAAAAAAATATATTCACATTACTAACTCAAGTTTCATCATTTTATTTGATATTTTAATTTAGATTAAAATTTTCTTTATTGTCACATAGACGAGTTCTTAAATCCTTTTGATTTTTTTATGATAATTTACGAACGCTACTGTCTAATGTTTTGACTATCCCCAAAAAGCCCCAAAAATTTCCATAACCTTCTCACGCCACGATAACTATTAAAAGTGTTGATTAAAATAATCATTTTTAAATAACTCGACTAACACTACTTGATTATATAAAACAAATATTGATTAAAAAATATTATACACATGTTCGTATACGCTGCGATTGGTACCGCAGTTTATTTGTACAGGTACCAATCGCAGCGTAATTTATGTAAAAAAAAATGTTACCTTCAAAAACATTATTTTTTAATCTTTAGATACGAAATATTTCAGTGTAAAAACATGTTGTTGAATAAATATTTTGTGTTAAAATTGTCAGGAATCGAATCGAAAGGGAATCAAGTTAAATCTTATTATCATCATTCCCTATCCGCACCAAATGGTGCATTGGGCACTGATTTAGTTTTTTTGTGTTTTTTTATTTAAAAAAAATAACAATTGCGTTCTTATGATTTACCCAAATATTTAATTTTGAGGACCATTTTCAACGAGTTGTAAATAACTCACTATTAGAAAATGGGAATCAAGTTGGGATAGAGTAGGATTCGAACCACGTACCTTTGGTCCGTGAGTCCGAGACACTAGCCACAGGACCACAACCCGATTCAAGTTTAGTTCAATTATTATTTTTTCTTTACTATAGGTAAAATTTATACACTTATTTAAGTCAATTTATAAATAAATAAACAAAACAACACAAAGAGATTGGTACACCAATCGCAGCGTATCTTGATCATTTATGTTACATGAAGGCAAGATGATCAGTCTTACCCTTCAGATACCAATGGTGTAAAAACACCCTTTTAAATCAATATTTCATGTCATCCATGTCGGGAATCGAACCCGAGACCTCTTGCATGGTAGGCAAACGCGTTGACCACTACACCGCAAGGCCGACCAGATTTAACGTACACTGTCCCTATTTAGATATTTTTGATACTAAATTTTGCGACTTCAAAAAAAACATATTTATTCCTTTACTTTCCTGGTTCCTCTTCCTCTTTCGTTCCAAACACACCTGGGCTGCTATTTCAAACACTCTCGCAGCTGTAGCAAAAGGTTTCATCTCGCGTGTTTAAATACAAAATATGCGATATAAAAGTGTTTTCTACGGCCGCGAGAGCGTTTGGAATAGCAGCGCTGATTCCACATCCTTTAATATGTTTTTTAAATATTTATTTATCCAAAACATACAAAAATAAAAATTCAAATTATCAAGTACCCTTTGAACTGCATAAAATGCAGTTCAGTAGGTGCTGCATTTTATGCAGTTCAGTAGGTGCTGCAGTTAAGTTCTGATATATATCCATAATCTTATCTTTTGAATTCCATAACATGTAAAAACTCTTATTACTAAAGAAAAAAATAAAATATATATTCTTATGTGCATTGAAAATATGTTACACTTAGAATAAAAAAATTACACTACGATTATTCGCAAATAAAATATTAAACTACAAAGTAGATACTAACCTTCTAAATAAAATACAAATAAATGCAGGATTGAGAACACTCAGACATTGGAAAATATTTAAACTGCCTTTGTTTTCAAATAATGTTACATACCACACACCTATGGCCCGCATGTGTCGGGAATATAATATATACTGCCGAAACAATAAAATTGTCATTTTTCATGATACTCTCTCAGCTTTTGCGAATAATCTCTTAGGAATAAATCTTATGCAATAAGTACACACGTACAACTTATTGCATTGTATCCTGTATAAACAAAAAATTAAAAAAATATGTATTACAACTTAACGTATAAATCTATTTTGTGTAATTCTATAATTGAAGATATATATGCATGTTAAATTATTTCGACGAATGCTTTAAATTGTATGTTTTCTAGTATGTATCTTTGTTGAATTACCTAATAAAATAAAATAAAAAAATAAAAAAAATAAATCTATGTTTAATGATTTTATTATTATTATTATTGCATTAAAATTATTAAGAGTTCGCCATAAATATGAATTTTGCTTATAATTAGATGAAACAAAAGAAATATGAAGAAGAGGGTTATTCCTTAGAATTTTAAAAGGAACATTAATAGAGAGTTTGCATAGCAGTTCAGGACAGTCAATTGAACTAGAGGCAATTTTTAATAGATAAATTATATCAGCTATTTCACAAAATTTTTACAGATGTAACAGGTGACGTTTTTTTACATATTAGAATATATTGATCGGATTTAAACTCAAATTTTAACCGGAAACACGTGTACTTTACGATTTTTTTTTAAATATTTTCAATGCGTGATATCTGCACATTGTACATAGGATGCCATATTTGTGATATATACATATGTATGGCTGTATACACAAAACTGTTTCTTTTTATGTTAATCTTATGTTTTTAAAAAAATATTTATATAAAAACATCTGTCGATTATTTTTTAAGAATTATTATGTAAATTCAAAAATAATTCATCAACTATTTTAATTCATATTCTCCGAACTCGTACTTTAAAATTGAGAAAATCTACTGGGTTTTTTTTACAAATGTCCATACAATCGAGAGGATAATACAATACAGGAAAACCAATTTAATTTTATGCCAACATCCACCGAATCCTGAGAAAGTTATTTTGCAAATAGCACAAATGCAAATCAGTTGTATTCGGTGTCATTCCTCCACCTAATTACAATCGAGTTCGTTCCACTGCTCTTGTTCTAGCTGCTGGAGCCAGGATGCTGGGGGCAGGGTCTAGTGATCAGCAGGAGAAGTGAGAAGTGAGGAGTGAGGAGTGGAAGGTGCCGATGCCGGACCCGATACCGGCGCTCCCCAAGGGCGTTCCCGCGAGGTCAAATCAGAGGTCAAACGGGCTTATGGCTATTAATCACACATAGACACATAACGAACATCCTATTAAATAGAACCATAACTCAAAAAATCTGATTTTTCGTTAAATATACAGAATTAATTATTTAAAAAACTCTCATGTGCTAAAAAAATTACATATCTCTTGCTTTTCGATTTACCCGCTTGCTGGCTCTAATATTAACTAACATATTAATAATAATAACGATAAAACTTTTTTTAACAAAATGCAAATATTGCAAATAATAATTAAAATTTTATCTTACTGTACCTATAGGTTTTACATGCTTTCATTATATATATTTTCTCTTGTTTAAAATAAGATAGGAAGGACTAACGAAAGGACTTTTTTAAGGCAGTCAAATAAAAAAATATTTTATTAGTTCTTTGTCTAATACTAATGTATTGTTATATTTTATTTTTTACTACTGCTACTATCATCACGCCATTTTCCCGTAGGTGTAGGCAGAGAGAACGGACCGCCACACATTTCTATCCTGGCATATACTCCTAGCTTCTTCCACATTCATACATCTTCTCATATATGCCCTTCGGTTCTGTCTGCTTTTTACATGATCAGATTTAAGATTTTGGTTTATCTGATCATGCCACCTCTTTCTTGGTCGTTCTCGTCTCACGTTACCGTTTATTTCGTCATACATACTTGTTTTACCATTCTTTCGTCGTCCATTTATTTTTTACAAGTGGAATTATACGGAATGGCTTTTCAGGGGTATGCTTTTTTTGCATTGAATTTACTTAAATATAAAAAAACTATAATTGGCGTATAATTTTGGTTTATTTGGAAATTTTTTTTTTGCTATAATAGCTGTTGTTTTCTTTTAATAGATAAAATAAATAAATATAAAATTGTTATAAATACAAAATAATATAACAAAGGTTAACATGACTAAAAGACGGACTTATTGCTGCTTGCAATTTCTTTCAGTCAAGCCAATAAAAATAATAAACAATGATTGTAATAATTAAATTATCTAATTATTAGATTAAATTAGTTGATATTAGTCCATTCAAAAATAGGTGTGTGATATTAAAGTAGGCAGTGATTAATTAGGATACTTATATATTTAAAGTTATAAAACCTATAAAGATGCGGTGCTTCGAATAGGTAGGAATCGTTTTACAAAACATTTTTTACTATTGTTCAACTACTGACGTATAATAAATATACGTTATTCTTTTACTATCTTCATCTTATATATAGCAAATATTGCATTCTCCTCAAAAATTAAAAAAAATATATGAAAAATTACGATGCACTCAATCACGTCATTCATTTTAGAAAGAAATGCAAGCTGAACTACCCACGAATTGAAATGCCATTTTCTTCATGCCTGTGACGTGTAACGTGTCTATACGATTAATTGTATGTCGTTGGGATGAACATAAATTTATTTTTATTCGGAAAACAGGAGCAAAAAAAAACAATTAAGTGAGTTTTAGAAAAAAATGAGAAAGGGAAAAAGGAAGAAAAGATTGGTTGAGTACAATAATACAACACGATGTTATTTAATATGTTTTTATTATTTTTGAATTTCAGTAATTTGCCGACTAGCTTAAGGGTAACACCCTTTCAAGGCCTTTATGTTATAAACATTGGGCAAAAATGCGTTCCTCGAGTACCCAGTTACAAACTAAAATTCTACTCAGATCAATAGAAATATATAGTCAAATCCAAATCTAGTTTTCTGAATTTATTTGATATTGACAGCATTAAAAAAAAATTACAACTCTGTTTTCTCGTTGCGTTGTTTGGCGTAGGCATTAGAATGTTGTTTATGCCATAGATTCAAATTGTTCCAGAAGTGTCTTCGTTTTTCTAAAAGATTAGATTCCATGGATAATTTATTTCCAATACGGTAGTACTCCATTTTCTCAAGTGATGTCACTGGTTTCCACTCGGGAAATTTCTTTCCATCAACCTTATTTTTTTTGGTGGGATTTCTAGAAAAAATGAAAGTTAGTGGCGTTAGTGCTTGTTTATCTACATGCTTGTAGCTCAATCACAAATAACTATCGACGTGCTTAAAAACATGTTAGGCGTTTGAGCGATCACAATGAACAATAATGAACATGCTTAAGTTATCGCAGTCACAATTCAATGCTCGTGTCGTGTTGTTTTTTGTTTTTCTCGTAAATAAATAAAGTTCATTGGCGAAAAATCTGCGTTTACTTAAAAAAATTATACACTATATTGCATTTGCAAAATAGTAAGGAATATCTGATACAAAAAAGTAAAAATAAAAATACAATTACTATGGCGACTGCTTTTCTTGTCATTTGGCTTGCCAACCGCCGGCTTAACGCAATAAATAGAAGAAAAAAAATAATTTTAAAAAAATCAAAAGGCTGTTTTGTAATATTTTACATATTTACACGGTGAAAATCAAATATGTGATTGCGCAGCTGGATTATACGTCGCGAAACGTAAATATTTTGACATTTAATATAAGGTATTCACTGTTCAATATATTATTTATGCCTACTACTAGACTGAAAAAAATTAATAATTCTTCTCGCTCAAACTGCATACGATTCTACAATAAGGTACCTCTTGAAATTCAGACTTTGCCAACAAAAAAAATTAAAGATTTTGTCAAGCATAGCCTGTTTGGAAAGAGCTACTATAGAGTCGAAAAATATTTGCAGGACATGACAGCTTGACATTAGATTCGTGATTGTTGATTCTAGTTTATTGATTTTAGACTTTTGATCTAAGTTGTCTTGTTGATTCAAATTTATTTGTTTGAAAGGTTTAATTGACTAATTATTGATTTATATTTTATAACTATAGTTACAATTGAATTGAAAATTATAAGAGATTCGATGAATCCTTAATAGAAAAAAAAAAAAAAAAATTATGTCTCTTAATTTGCTATTTTTCCATGTTAATTATTATGGCCTAACACGGGTACATCTCAAAAAACCACATTAATTTCATAAATACATTATGTAAAATATAACTTAATTTGATAAGATTTTTTTTTTCATAAATATAAAAAAATGGACGCGCTCATCATCGCTAGTTCCACGTGAACGAGCGCTCATTCTAATTGTTTATTTTTTATTTGTTCTAACTAATTCTTTCAGTATCCATTATTCCCTCAAATCGTTGTTCATACTGGAATAATTACGTTTAAATAAAGGTCTACACGAAAAAAAACACAAAAAGGATGATTACCCGGTAGATGCAAAATTTGTCCATAAAGTCAAAACGACGTCAGAAAATTCCAAGTCCTTAGCAGACAATGCTTTGAATAAACCCAAATTAAATAAATAAATTAATTCATCGGCGTGGCACGTTCCTGAAAAAAAACGAAAACAGCTGTAAATATATCAATGATGCAGTAGCCGGCAGTAAATAAAAGAAATCGGGGTTAAGAAAGAGACTGCCGGCCTAATCGGCTAGCTTCGAGTCTGTAGAGCATCGTTTTTGTCGTACAAGTCCGGTATCTGTATGAATGTATGAATGAAAAAGACGACGCTTTTCAAAGCTGAAATTAACCGATTAGGTCGGCATGCGGCAGTCTTTTTCAGACCTCGATGTGCTTTATTTACTGCCGGCTACTGTACCTACGTACCTAAGTATTTTTCCAAGATGTTGTTAGTTGATTACCTTTTTTTTACATTATGTACTATTATAGATTCCTACTTTAAAACAAATAAAATGTATTTACTTTTATGTGGATGTAGCCACTCCACTGGCTCATAGGCACGTTCTGGGGTGATAAATGATTTATTTTGTTTATGGGTGTACAAATCTCGTACATTAATTACAATGTCATTCAAGTAAATATTTAAAATATTTGTAATTTTAAATCAGGTTGTGGTCCTACGGTAGTGTTGTGGACTCACGGATCAATGGTTCAAGGTTCAAATCCCACTCTAGCCCACAACTCGAGTCTTATTTTTCCAGCACAAGCAATTTACGACTTTTAGGAAATGATCTGAATAATTGAAATGTTTCAGTAAATTATCCGAACTGAATGTATTTCTTTATTTTTAAATTGATAGTACACATATTTTATTAGTGGCCTCCGTGGTGTAGTGGTCAAGACGCTGTCTCACACACGGAAGGATCCGGGTTCGATTCCCGGTGAGAACTCAAAAAATTAAATAAAATGACAATGTGATTTTTCTCAAGCCTGGGTGTTGCGAGATGTAATTCGCCACTGTAATTGAACCTCCTGGCCTTTTGTGGTTAGTATAAATATATATACTAACCACAACAGGCATATATACACAACAGGCACGTATATATATATTTTTAATGTAATAAATAAATCAGAAAATTACACATAATGGTTAAGTTAGGTTACTTTTATTTTACCTTTTATTTTATTTTTTTATTACTTGTTTTTTTTATATTTACATAAGGTACCTACATGTTAATTTTTCTGTAAAATTATTATTAAAATACCTACCTACATATTTAATGGTTCAAATTATTATGATAACATAGTATTGTGAAATATGTTTAATTTTTTTATTAAAACTCGTGTATACCATTATTAACATAAATTAGTAAAACATAATATATTGACGCTGGAAAGGAAAAGTTACCAAGTGACATATAGCACACTCTATAGAAGACAAGGACTGGATTCAACTCCCTGGGAAGCCGTTAATATTAACATATTACAACAGAGACGAATAATATTTTAGAGAAGGTAATATAGAAGTCTAAACATCAACAGGGCTTGTGACCCGCATTGCCTTGTCTGCGAAAAATTGGACAAACTCAAAATATTGTTGATAAATCCACCTGGTCCATGAAGAAGTAAAGATTTTTTTTTTTTAAAGTTCAGGCGTTGCCTAGTATGTAGGTGAAATAATTTAACTAGTGAATCTCATTCGCTATCCGCATCTATAACGCGTAAAAATATACATATTAAAAATAATATACCGTAATCTCTCCAGGGGTCTCCAAATATTTCAGTGAAGCTGTTTGTTCCTCTGTAATCAAACAGGTAGAAATATATCGGTTTCTCTGACTTTGGCAAGTGGAACTGGACTGTCTCGTCAATCCCTGACAAAAACCAGGCGTCCGTATAAATCTAAAAAGAACAACACAGTTTAATCAATTTATTGTAACGGTTTTTAATACAAACATAATATATGTGCTCGTACATAAAAAAACACAACATAAATATGCCATACTTCCACTTGTCATGAAGGGGAATATCGAGGGACGTAGAAGGGTCGGAAGAAAACAGCTTTCCTGACTTCGAAACATCCGAGCATGGACTAGGATTAGAACTGTGGAGGAGCAGTTTCGCACTGCTCAAGATAAAAAAGCTTTCTCCCGAGTGATCGTCAACGTCGAGGGGACCCAACAAGACACGTGAAAAAGAAGAAAAATGATTATATGACTGGTCGGGTATTGCAGTATCCACCCAATTTAGCGAGAGTAAAAATCAATATTATTATTTCAAGAAAACATCAATAAAAAAAGCATAACGGAAAAACTTTTTCGTTTCCAACACAAAGCTTTTAGAAATGCTCTAACGCATTTTTATCTTCAAGAAAAATTCATGCTTTTTCAGGACCATGAAAACTTTTACTACATTAGAAGAGATACAAATATTTGTCCATAGGCAGTGAGGAACTTCAGTGTACATGTACTGAAATATACAAAAAAATGTTTTCTTACGCCCGATAAAAATAAGTGCATTTGTACGGCAAAGTTTTTTGACAGTGCACAAAAAAAATTCAGCAAAAACAATTAACCATTTTGAACGACTTCACTAATTCATATGAATCAACTAATGATGAGAGAGCTGTGAAAGATATCCAGTATACCATCAGCGGACTAATCGGCAGAGACCGAGAATAAGCGGAAGAGAACCTCTAACGTCACATGCGGAATAATTTCAGAAATGCAAAGAAATACGATATAATATATATAGTTTTTTTTAATTTTGGCATATTTGAATAATTTATTAACAATTATTTGTAAATAGAAAACCACTAAACTTCCTCGTCATCAAAAATAAATTCCGTTTCTGTTGAAATATACCTACTCGTATATATTATGTTACTTACGTCTG